>NC_062224.1:66163100-66256177 GCF_902686445.1 Sciurus carolinensis
GATGTCTCACCATGCCCAATATATAATAAGTGCTAGTTAGCCGACATCTTTTTAAGTTGTAATTTTAAAACTAAATAACTAATATATTATATTTTTAGTTAAATGAGTTATATGCAAATAACTACTTAGAAACACTTGAGGGATGTTCACTTGTTAAGTAGGCTAATCACTCTTACAATGTTACATAGAATAATATTTTACTTATTAAAGACATTTTTATAAAAACAAAAAGTAATTCAATATAAGGATAAATAAATCAAATAAAAAGTAACAAGCAAACATAGCATTAGGTTTGGATGTAAACAGGATAAAATATTTTATTGGGATATTAACAGATCTTATAGTCACTAGTCACTTGAAGATTAATATGAATTACTGGCAGGAAAATCTCTGAATCAAGCCTGATAGGTTATAAGTGTTTTTAAAAAATCTTTCAGAGGTAAATCACAATGTCCCTTTAATAATAAGAGGCAGAATGTTCTTGACTTTATTCAATTTTTTTAGCCTTATAGCAATAAATTTATTTGGTATATTAATGTTAGATTAGTAATTTAAAATTTTTCCATTAAAAAAATCCAGGTCAAGATGATCTCACTGGTGAATTTTATCAAACATTTAAAGAATTAACACCCAAACTTCACAAATTCATCTGGAAAATAAAGAAGAAAGAAATACTTTGTAGTTCATCCTATGAGGTTAATATTGCCTTGATATTTAAAACAAAAACACTGCAGTAAAGTAAAACTCCAGAGCAGTATTGTTTATGAACACAGATGCAAAAAGTTTTTTAACTCACGATTCTCCTGCCTCATCCTCCGGAGATGCTGGGATTACAGGTGTGCACCACGGTGTCCGGCTCCCTTCTACTTTCATAAGATTCCCCTTCAACTTTCTTTTTCTTTTTTTCTCTTGAATTTCCACATATGAGACAAAACATGACCCTTGACTTTCTGGGTTGGTTTATTTTGCTTAACATAATGTTGTCAAGTTCTATCCATTTCCTTGCAAATGGCATAGTTTATTTTTCTGTATGGCTGAATAAAACTCCATTGTGTATATACACCACATTTTATCCATTCATCCATGATGGACACTGAGGCTGACTCCATAGTTTGACTACTGTGAATTGTGCTGCTATAAACATGGGTATGAATATATTGCTATGCTGTGCTGACTTGACTTCCTTAGAATAAATCCCCAGGAGTGTTGCAGCTGGGTCATATGGGGGTTCCATTCCTAGTCATCTTAGTTCAGTCCCACCAACAGCATCATGCTCCTTTTTCTCCACACCTCTCCAGCACTTTTTTATTTTCTGTAGTCTTGATGACTGCCATTCTGATAGGAGGGCTTTATTCAATTTTAATAAGCAAAATTTGAATAGGTATTCACTTAAGAAAGGGAAATATGGGTAAGAATTATTTCATATTGAAAAGTTACATTAATCTGCTTTATCATGAACATAATATGCTAGACAAATAATTATGAGTTGCACGTTTCTTTTATGTAAACATTATTTAGCAATGTAGTTTAGGATATTAATGAATAATAATTGACCTATCTCTTATGTTGGCATATCATTAACTAAGATAGATTATGATATAGGCATTAACCACCATTAGTGATATTTCTAAGACCCCATTAGTTTCCAAGAGTTTGGAGATTAGTGGCAAATTATTTTAATTAGTTTTGTCTGTTCTTCAACTACATAGTTAGGGTCTACCCAAATTTTCAAAGGTGTTAGTGTGACTTAGTGTATATTAATCTCACAGTATTCCATTAAGTTTTTCTCCATCATGGGTGCTAGTTAATTAGCCTAGAGGAGGAAGAACTTCCTCCTCCAAGAAATTTTACATTGGGAGCCCTATAAACACTGTTATCCTTCTCCAATAAGCACATGGAAGGACCAGCTGAAGATGTGGGAGGGAAATTACCAACAACTACTACTGATGTCTGTGTGTTCTTGGGTAGATCTGGAGGAGTTAAAAAAGAATCATCACAAAAGGATTGATGCTGAGAGAGTACAACCAGGAGGTCTTTAGAAGCTTTCAAAGAGCAGATAATGCTCAGTCCAGCTGCTCTGGAATTTCACCTTACATTTGACGCATTAAAGGCATTAAAGTCAACATCTTTTTTGGTCATTATTTGTTTCTATCCCTTAGACAGAAAGTCCAGTATCAGGAGTTGAAAAATACAACATTGAGGAGCTGTGGAAGTCAAGCTGTAGGCTGGGCTATGCATAGGTCAAGCAACTCACTTGCTCTGAGACTCATTACATGTAGGGTCTCTGTGCCAAGCAAGAGGCAGTGCTAGTTAGAGCTATAATCTTTCATCTCTCCCATCAATTATTAGTGTTATACAACTTGGAAAAAGGGACAGTTGAATTTGGTTACCTTCCAAATTGAACCTGAAAACAGATCTTGATCCAAAATCCACAGGCCCTCCACCAGTGGTCATGTTATAGTCTTAGTTAAATGAATTGTATGCAAATCACAGCCAATATGTCTAGTGTTCTTCAAATGAGAGAGAAGATAAGAGGATAGAATCATGCAGGCCCGGGGAAGAAATGCAGACCCACATGTTGAAAAGCCATATGAAAACACACATGTGAGCATCATTCTTTACAGGAGACTAAAGAAAATGTAATTTTAAAGAGCATATGCGATTTCAACCAACTCCTAAAATCATGGTTTCTCTAAGACCAAATCAAAGACTAAATAGATAAGTTCAAAGAAAAAGGTTATTCATGAAAAGTAGGTCAGATGTGTTAGAAAGAAAAAGAGTAATAAACTAAGATTATAAGGTAGATTTAAATTTTTCTTTAGAGATAATCAGCTATTCAAAATTGAATTAGCAAAGACAGTCCTATTTTAGAATAAATAAGATAATTTAAAAATGTACTTCCATTCTCTCCCTATCAAAAACAATCAGTCCTGAGTAGTTCCTTTGTAATAGAGATATGATTACAACCTAATATCTATAACATTAAGAGAAAAGAATCTGAGCCTAGTATTTTATGTACACATTAGTTATCACTTACTTATGAAAGTAACAGACAGACATTCTTAGACATTAAATAAATGTGAATTAGATTCAGGTATGACTGACAGAAAGTCCAAATTAACAATGACTTAAGCAAAGAAAAAAGTTTCTCTTTTACATTAAAGTTCTTGGAGAGGATGATATTCCACAGTGTAAGGGACTCATCATTTTTCTATACTATTGCTTTATCTTTTGTACCCTAACATGGATTCAAGAATTGCATTCTGACTGAAGTCCATCAATCTCTCTAGCTATCAAATCCCCAATTGCAGACATCTGAAGGAGGAAATGAAAGAAACAACAAATACTTTTCTTTAAATGCATTTTTGAAAGGAAGTCTACCATATAACTCTTGATTTAGTACACAAGTCGATGAAGGTACCCAAATCATAAAGTCTTTATCATTCTTTTACCTGGGACCAAGTCTCAAATTTCTTTATGCAACTGGAAATCTTGAAGTCATTATGTGGCATATTTCACATAGTTCTGTGATATAACTGTTACCCTATGGGAAGAGTGGACTTGCTAATTGTTTCCTATTAAAGTAAAAGACTTCTTACACTTAGTAAATCCAACTATGACACACACTCATATGTGCAGGCTCTCTGCACCACTGTAGAATTTGAGGTCCAGGAAACTAGCACCACAATGCTGAAACTTCTTGTTTATACTGAGAGGAATAAAGGCTCTGACCTAGGAGACTTCCATCTTTTACTGACTGGCATCTATGGAGCTGTTAATCTAATTTACTAACTTGTATAGATTTTTTTTTGTAAAAAGTCCTGCCTTTAGCTGTTGGTCACCCTATCAGACTTAGTAATATAAGGAAGATTCCAAAAAATACCAGGAGGAGGACCCACGCTTTCACTTATATTCCACTTTGTAGCACTTAATCACAGAGCTACACCTAGTTTTAAAAAGCGATTGGAAAATGTCGCTTTTATTTTAGGCAGCCATGTACCCAGACATAAATCAGAGGTTCTATGAATACAGAATAGGTGTTGGCAAGTTATATAGACCTGAGGCTCAAATGAGTTTACTTCCTAATTTGGAAATCAAGTTTCATTGGAATATAATCATGCCTTTGACGTACTGCCTATGGTTGCTTCGTGCTACAATGGCAGAGCAGAGTAGTGGAATATACACCCTGTGGCCATAAAAACCTAAAATATCAACTATCTTTTCCTTTAAGGAAAAATTTTCTAACTTGTGGCACAGAAGAGGCAAACTGATACCGAGGGTTAATGAACTCTGCCATCGATATTCAAGGTCTCAGAAAATGTACTCTTGATGTCCTTTTTAAATAAAGTCATATCCCATGCACCAAAAAATGATTTGTTTTAATATTAATAATATTCACATCAATAATACAATCTCAAACAATAAGTGAAAATGAAGAGAATTTTGACAATTAATAAAATTCAGGAAATTGATAGGGAATATTGTACCCAACATCTGCAGAATATACATTATTTTGATGTTCTTGAAACATTTACCAAAAGTAACCAGACTCTGGGCCATAATGAAATACTCAAGAAATTTCAGGGAATAAAAATCATCGAGTAGAGTTTCAAGATGGTGGCCTAGAGGGCAGCTGCATTTCACGTTGCTCTAGTACGCAGGATGCAAAAGAGGAGATAGTGAGAGACTTGGGACCAACTCAAAGCCGCCGGGTGAGTCTCTCCCGTTGGAGAGGCGTCCAGGATGAGGCGGTAGCCCCAGAACACAGGGAACTTTGTGAAGTGGAGTTGCTTGGCGAGACGCCCCTCCCCCCGCTGGAGCGGTAAACATGGACAACTGGGATCATCGTAGAGGAGGCGGCTCAGCACAGTGCTTGGACTCGGAGCAACCACCGGGGCTCTGGGCGGCTGCCTGAGGAGGAGCTGCGTGGTGAGCTGTTTAGACTCAGAGTAATCCCTTCTGAACACCGGGGGGTTGTCTGGAGCAAGAGGAGAAGCGCTGTGGGTCGCTTGGTCTAGTAGTGACTGCATCAGAGCCACAGGCAGTTGCCAGAGGAGGAGGCGAGTGGTGAGTTGATTGCACTCAAAGCGACTGCTCCAGAACACCGGTGGCCTGCCTGGAGGAGGAGTGCGATGGGTCACTTAATCTTGGAGCCACCACACCTGAACACCCGGGGCACTACCCCGATGAGGAGGAGGAGGAACAGGGCGGGTCACTTGGGCTTGGAGTGACTGCCTAGGGCTACGGGAGATTGGCGGGAGGAGGAGACGGGAAGTGAGTTGCTTGGACTCCTAGTGACTGCGTCGGAAACCGGACTGCTGTCCGGTGGAGGAGGTGTGTGGCGGTTCTCTGGGTATCGGAGCTTTTGTACAGGGCTCCAGGTGGCGGCTCAGAGGAGGGGCCGCATAGCCAGGCGATTAGGTGCAGAGTAGGGTCCCAGGAGCTAGGTGGCTTCTTGCTGGAAGAACCGCACAGAGACATGCCTAGGGGCAGAGTGAAGTTTCCAGGACTGCAGGCAGATTATCTGGGAGAGGCAGCCTAAGGAGACTCGCCTGTGAAGGGTGAGGCTCCCAGGCCCAGGAGGTAGGCCCGGGCCCCTGGGAACATTGCAGAGGAAGACAACCCAGCCGAGGCGGTAGTTGTAGATTGAGGGGAACCTCTAGGAGGGGAACTGACCAGCAAGACGTTCCCACCAAGTGAGTCTTCCCTACCGGGAGAGGTTTTCCCACAGGGATGGTAAAACCAGAGACACAGGCACCAACAGGACTTGCCTCAGCCCGCAGCCTAGTTCCCCGTTGGATGACCATTGGTCAACAAGTGGAGACACCTCTGACCACTAGCAGGGAATATACGCCACCTGAGGGTCACCACCCTAGAGAGGCAGCTTCTTCGTGGAGCTCTGCATTATCAATTTCCTCCAATACTTCAGGCTACTGAAGGAAAAGAGGGGATATACTAGCAATCTTCAGGGACATTATAAGTCGATAGAGGAAATCTGCAATATCTTAATGACCCACTGATTCCTGAACAATATGAGAAAACAAGGGAAGAAAATGCCCCAAACAAATCTAGATGTTACATCAATAGAATCCAACGACAGCATGGCAGAAGAAATGACAGAAAGGGAGTTCAGAATGTACATAATTAAAATGATTAGGGAAGCAAACGATGAGATGAACGAGCAAATGCAGGCATTGAATGATGAGATGAAAGAGCAAATGCAGGCATTGAATGATCACACCAATCGACAGTTAACAGAGCAAATTCAGGAAGCAAAAGATCATTTCAATAAAGAGTTAGAGATATTGGAAAACAACCAAACAGAAATCCTTGAAATGAAGGAAACAATAAACCAAATTAAGAACTCCATAGAAAGCATAACCAAGAGGATAGAACACCTGGAAGACAGAACTTCAGATATTGAAGACAAAATATTTAACCTCGAAAACAAAGTTGAACAAACAGAGAAGATGGTAAGAAATCATGAACAGAATCTGCAAGAACTATGGGATATCATGAAAAGGCCAAATTTGAGAATTATTGGGATTGAGAAAGGCTTAGAGAAATAAACCAAAGGAATGAACAACCTATTCAATGAAATAATTTCAGAAAATTTCCCAAATCTGAAGAATGAAATGGAAAATCAAGTTCAAGAGGCTGATAGGACTCCAAATACACAAAATTACAACAGACCCACACCAAGGCACATTATAATGAAAATACCTAACATACAAAATAAAGACAGAATTTTAAAGGCTGTGAGAGAAAAGAACCAAATTACATTCAGGGGGAAACCAATACGGATATCAGCAGATTTTTCAATTCAGACCCTAAAAGCTAGAAGGGCCTGGAACAACATTTTTCAAGCTCTGAAAGAAAATGGATGCCAACCAAGAATCTTATACCCAGCAAAGCTTACCTTCAAATTTGATGATGAAATAAAATCTTTCCATGATAAACAAAAGCTAAAGGAATTTACAAAAAGAAAGCCAGCATTACAGAACATTCTTGGGAAAATATTTCATGAGGAAGAGATAAAAAACAAAGAAGCAAGTCAGCAAAGGGAGGAATTATCCTAAAGCAACTGTCAAATAAAGGAGGAACCAAGATGTGTCAAAAAACAAATAAATAAATAAATAAATAAAATTTTAAATATGAACCAAATGACCAGGAATACAAATCATATCTCAATAATAACCCTGAATGTTAATGGCCTGAATTCATCAATCAAAAGACATAGACTGGCAGATTGGATTAAAAAGAAAGATCCAACAATATGTTGCCTGCAAGAGACTCACCTCATAGAAAGAGATACCCATAGACTAAAGGTGAAAGGATGGGGAAAAACATACCATGCACATGGACTCAGCAAAAAAGCTGGAGTATCCATCCTCATTTCAGATAATGTGGACTTCAAGCCAATGTTAGTCAGAAGGGATAAGGAAGGACATTTCATACTGCTTAAGGGAAGCATAAATCAGCAAGATATAACAATCATAAACATCTATGCCCCAAACAGTGGCTCATCCATGTATGTTAAACAAATCCTTCTCAATTTTAGAAACCAAAGAGACCATAACACAATAATGCTAGGTGATTTTAACACGCCTCTCTCACCACTGGACAGGTCTTCCAAACAAAAATTGAACAAAGAAACCATAGATCTCAATAACACAATCAATAATTTAGACTTAACAGACATTTATAGAATATACCATCCAACGAAGAGTGAATACACTTTCTTCTCAGCAGCACATGGATCCTTCTCTAAAATAAACCATATATTATGCCACAAAGCTAATGTCAGCAAATACAAGAAGATAGAGACACTACCTTGTATTCTATCAGATCATAATGGAATGAAGTTAGAAATAAATGAAAGAGTAAAAAACAGAAATTACTCCAACACCTGGAGATTAAACAATATGCTATTATGTGATGAATGGATAACAAAAGATATTAGGAAGGAAATTAAAAAATTCTTAGAGGTAAACGAGAACAAAGAAACATCATATCAAAATCTCTGGGACACTATGAAAGCAGTACTTAGAGGAAGATTTATTTCATGGAGCGCATTTAATAAAAGAAGTAAAACTCAAAAAATAAACGACCTAACACTACAGCTCAAAGCCCTAGAAAAAGAAGAACAGACCAACACCAAAAGGAGTAGAAGACAGGAAATAGTCAAACTGAGAGCTGAAATCAACGAAATTGAAACAAAAGAAACAATACAAAAAATTGACAAAATAAATAGTTGGTTCTTCGAAAAAATAAACAAAATTGATAAACCTTTAGCCACACTAACAAAGAGAAGACGAGAGAAAACCCAAATCACTAAAATTCGGCATGAAAAAGGAAATATCACAACAGACACGACTGAAATACAAAACATAATTAGAAGCTATTTTGAAAATCTATACTCCAACAAAATAGAAAATTTCGAAGACATCAACAGGTTTCTAGAGACATATGAATTGCCTAAACTGAACGAGGAGGACATACACAATTTAAATAGACCAATTTCAAGTAATGAAATAGAAGAAGTCATCAAAAGCCTTCCAACAAAGAAAAGTCCAGGACCAGATGGGTTCTCAGCCGAGTTCTACAAAACTTTTAAAGAAGAGCTCATTCCAATACTTCTCAAAGTATTCCAAAAAATAGAAAAGGGGGAACCCTCCCAAACTCATTCTATGAAGCCAATATTACCCTGATTCCTAAACCAGACAGAGACACATCGAGGAAAGAAAATTTCAGACCAATATCCTTAATAAACATCGAACCAAAAATTCTCAACAAAATTTTAGCAAATCGCATACAAAAACATATTAAAAAGATAGTGCACCATGATCAAGTGGGTTTCATCCCAGGGATGCAAGGTTGGTTCAACATCAGGAAATCAATAAATGTAACTCAGCATATCAATAGACTTAAAGTCAAGAATCACATGATTATTTCGATAGATGCAGAAAAAGCATTTGATAAAATACAGCATCCCTTCATGCTCAAAACACTAGAAAAAATAGGGATAGTGGGAACATTCCTTAACATTGTAAAGGCCATCTACGCTAAGCCCATGGCTAATATTATTCTAAATGTTGAAAAACTGAAAGCATTCCCTCTAAAAACTGGAACAAGGCAGGGATGCCCTCTTTCACCACTTCTATTCAATATCGTCCTTGAAACTCTAGTCAGAGCAATTAGACAGACCAAAGAAATTAAAGGGATACGAATAGGAAAAGAAGAACTCAAACTAACCCTGTTTGCTGATGATATGATTGTATACTTAGAGGAACCAGGAAATTCCACCAGAAAACTGTTAGATCTCATAAGTAAATTCAGTAAAGTAGAGGGATATAAGATCAATGCACATAAATCTAAGGCATTTCTATACATAAGCGATGAATCGTCAGAAAGAGAAATCAGGAAAACTACCCCATTCACAATAGCTTCGAAAAAAATAAAATACTTGGGAATCAATCTCACAAAAGAGGTGAAAGACCTCTACAATGAGAAATACAGAACACTAAAGAAAGAAATTAAAGAAAATCTCAGAAGATGGAAAGATCTCCCATGTTCTTGGATAGGAAGAATTAATATTGTCAAAATAGCCATACTACCAAAAGTGCTATACAGATTCAATGCAATTCCAATTAAAATCCCAATGATGTACCTTACAGAAATAGAGCAAGAAATTATGAAATTCATCTGGAAGAATAAAAAACCCAGAATAGCTAAAGCAATCCTTGGCAGAAAGAGTGAAGCAGGGGGTATCGCAATACCAGATCTTCAACTCTACTACAAAGCAATAGTAACAAAAACGGCATGGTATTGGTACCAAAATAGAAAGGTGGATCAATGGTACAGAATAGAGGACACAGACACAAACCCAAATAAGTACAATTTTCTCATACTAGACAAAGGGGCCAAAAATATGCAATGGAGAAAAGATAGCCTCTTCAACAAATGGTGCTGGGGGAATTGGAAATCCATATGCAACAGAATGAAACTAAACCCATATCTCTCACCATACATGAAACTAAACTCAAAATGGATTAAGGATCTCGGAATCAGACCAGAGACCTTGCATCTTATAGAAGAAGAAGTAGGTCCAGAGCTTCAACATGTTGGCTTAGGACCAGACTTCCTCAACAGGACTCCAATAGCACAAGAAATAAAAGCAAGAATTAATAACTGGGATAGATTCAAACTAAAAAGCTTTCTCTCAGCAAAGGAAACTATCAGCAATGCGAAGAAAGAGCCTACAGAGTGGGAGAAAATCTTTGCCAATCATACTTCAGATAGAGCACTAATCTCCAGAATCTATAAAGAACTCAAAAAACTCTACACCAAGAATGCAAGTAATCCAATCGACAAATGGGCTAAGGATATGAATAGACACTTCACAGAAGAAGATCTACAAGCAATCAACAAACATATGGAAAAATGTTCAACATCTCTAGTAATAAGAGAAATGCAAATCAAAACCACCCTAAGATTCCATCTCACCCCAATTAGAATGGCAATTATCAAGAACACAAGCAACAACAGGTGTTGGTGAGGATGTGGGGAAAAAGGTACACTCATACATTGCTGGTGGGGCTGCAAATTAGTGCAGCCACTCTGGAAAGCAGTGTGGAGACTCCTTAGAAAACTTGGAATGGAACCACCATTTGACCCAGCTATCCCACTCCTTGGCCTATACCCAAAAGATTTAAAGTCAGCATATTACAGAGATATAGCCACATCAATGTTCATAGCTGCTCAATTCACAATAGCCAGATTGTGGAACCAACCCAGATGTCCTTCAATTGATGAATGGATAAAGAAAATGTGGTATATATATACAATGGAATATTACTCAGCCATAAAGAATGATAAAATTATGGCATTTGCAGGCAAATGGATGAAACTGGAGAATATCATGCTAAGTGAGATAAGCCAATCTCAAAAAACCAAAGGAAGAATGATATCGCTAATAAGTGGATGAGGACACATAATGGGGGGTGGGAAGAGTTAGTGTTAGGGTTAGAGTTAGGTTTAGGGAGGGGGGCAAGAATGGAGGAAGGAAGGACTGTATAGAGGGAAAAGAGGGGTGGGAGGGTTGGGGGGGAAGGGGAAAAAAATAACAGAATGAATCAAACAACATTACCCTATGTAAATTTATGATTACACAAATGGTATGCCTTTATGCCATGTACAAATAGAGAAAAAACATGTATCCCATTTTTGTACAATAATAAAAAAAATAAATTAATAAATAAAAATCATCAAGTATAGTCATTGAGCACAGAGGACTTTTTTTTTTTTTAAGCAGGTAACATTTGTAATCTCATTTTCATGTCTTTTGCCATGTCATGGATTTCTTATTTATTTCCTTTTTAAAAACCTGATATTAATGCTTTATACTAAAAAACACCCCAGCTCCTTATAGTCTAGCATTCAGATTTTTTAAGCAAATGAAATGAAAACAAAAAGAAAATGGTTTTGGATATCGGTCAAATCTCCATTTGGGAGGATTTTTCCAAAATTCACTAATGGTAAAGAAATCACCTTGGCCAGGTGCAGCGGTATTTGCCTGTAATCTCAGCTACTCAGGAGGACGAGGCAGGAGGATTACAATTTTGAGACTAGCCTCAGCAATTTAGTGAGACCCTCTCTCAAAATAAAAATAATAAAAAGGGCTGGGGATGTAGCTCATTGGTAAAGCACCCCTAGGTTCCATTCCAGTACAAAAAAAGAAATCACAATTGTCACAGTTTAAATTAATTAGCCACTCTGAAGATGAAAACACTAGAAAACCTCCTTTGCTAACTATGAAAAGGTTAATGCAGACTCCATTTCACACCAATCAATGCGGAAAGCACTAAGATCTCAATAGGTAAACAACACAAATCGCCAAAGGACAGAACCAGACAGACACAAAAATGAATCAGAAGGGTTTCAGTCTCAGCAAATGAGTCCACATTACACCCAGAATGAGTCATCGTTTCCCATTAATCAAATGAGAAAGATTAAGACTACGATCATCCAGCTGTGGCAGGGATGTGGCCTACGGGCCATCAGGCAGGACGCAGGCACTGAGGGGCCAACCAGCCAGACACCCACAGGCTCCTGACCAGGGCTCCAGAGTGTCTATGCCTGAACAGTAGGACTCTGAGGGGTCCGGGGGTCCTGGAGGAGGCTGTGGTGGGCTCACGGGCCTTGGCCACCCTCAGGGGGGACAGCGATCCTGGAAAGGGCCGCCACGCAGTCCCTATGGTGTTTCCTTGTGACCCTCCTTCCCTCCCAGCCTCTGCGCCCTCTTGGACAGTGAGGCCCCACAGGACGTCGCCAGCACAGGGGCCACCTTGCAGGCCCGGGGGGCAGGGCCTCGGCGTGGAAAAGCCGCTCCTCCGAGGAAAGCTCACCCTGACCCACCCGCAGCAGCTGGGGCCAGTGCCAGGGCTGAGCCGGGCCTGGGCAGCTCCGCTCCCCAGCCTTTCCTACTTGAGAGGAACCGCGGGCATGGCTGGGCCTCAGGCCTCTCCGGAGAGCAAGGCTTCCACCTGCCACCTTTTCCGTGGCACCCGTCATTGCTGGCCACTGCTCGGAACACCAAAGGCCACCCGGGAAGGCGGGAATGTCCCCCTGCCCACTGTCCTGCAAGAGCCACGCCTGGCCAGCGCGGAAACGTCCAACAGTGATGTCCCATGCTGTGGGCTAAGGCACAGGGTTCCAGGCGGGGGCCCCAGTGCCACAGGGGGGGTTCTCGGGCCATTCGCAAGATTCCAGAAGGCCTTCTGGGACCTCGGGGGCTCCTGTCACCTCACACTGGCTTCTGGCTGGGGTGGCACCAGGCCTGGCCCTGTGGGATGCTCCGCAGAACTCTGACTGTTCCCGATGACATCATTGTGAAAGGTGATTGGTCGAACAGATCCTGCGATCAGAATCACTGACGTCCCAGGAGAACAGCGATTTCACGAGGTGACAAGCAACGAGGACCGGCCTGGTCGAAGAGCTGGTGCTGAGCAAGGTACCCCACGCCGCTCGACTGGCTCACGATGTGCCTGCCGATGAAGTCGTCCACCGTCATGAGCGTCTGGGACCACGCCTCGTCTGTGTACCGGGAACCAACCTCCACGGGGACGGTCCGGCAGCCAGCGACCTCCTGGATGTACTGCAAACAGAAGTCATTTCCTCGCTACTCCAAACGCTTCCTGCAGAGTTGCTGCTGTGGCGATAGCGGTCACACGGCGGCTCCACTTCTTCATGCACGGCCAGTGGTCGGCCACGCCCTCCAAGACCACCCGCCTCTCAGGAACCAGAAACTGCTCCCTGAAGTGCTGGAGGGACAGGCGGTACAGCGGGGCACTGCCCTCTCCTGTTCCGTGTCCGGGACGGAAGTGTGCTCGCGCCTGGCTCTCTTTGGGCTGGGCGGCTGCTGGCTGGGGTCCCGGGCGGGCCTCTGTGTGGAGGGAAGGTGAGCCTGGAGCACCAGGGCGGCCCGAGCAAGGATGTCCCCGAGGATGGCCGCGCCCATCAGCAGGCCCAGGTCACACACCCGCAGGGTCTTGGCAGCTGCGCTGGCCTCGCAGGGCGCCCGGCACAGGCACAGGGCTTTCAGGAGGCAGCCTAAGGCATAGACCCGCCGCCAGTCCTTGTCCACGTCCCGCCAGGGCCCGGTGTTGAGCCGCTCCCAGGCGTAGTCCAGGATGGCCTCTCTGGCCTGCAGACACTCGCTCGGCCTTCTGTCACCTGGGCCCGCCACGGAGTCAGACCAGCGCCTCTCCCGCGTGTGGACGATGTCCAGTCGCCCCAAGGTTGGCCACGGCTTGTTCCGGTTGGCCCGGGAACTACAGCCCCTCTCCCAGTCGTCAAACTGGCCTACGGACTATCGATCACTCGCGGCTCATCTGGTCACCACGGAGAGTCCACAGAGGACTTTTAAACTAGTAAATTGATAAAAATAAAACTAGAAAATCCCAAACTAAATAAAGTTCAATAATTTAGGTTAGTATATATAACATGAGTCAATACAGAAATAAAAAATAGAAAACACTTTGAAATTTAAGATTAAAAACTTGTGGGATGTCCTAATTCCATGTTGGACAGAGAAACTTAGAAACTTATGGGCATACATAAGACACAATTATTTAAAATGAAGTACCTAAGTATAAATATCAAGAATAACAAAATGAGGGGTTTGTTCAGTAGCAGAGCACTTGCCTAGCATGCACAAGGACCTGGCTTTGATTTCCAGGACTGCAAAAAAAGAAAGATAAGGAAAGGGAAGGAAAGAAGAGAAAAGAGGGACAGAAAGAAGGGTGGCAAGGAGGCAATAAAATAAACTCAAAAAACTTAAGGAAGAAAAAAACCCCAAGCGAACAGATATTAAAGAAATAGTAAATAATTACTAAATTAAGAAAATCAGCTCTCAGTCTCTGCTGGCGCCCGCGGGGTCGCTTCGCCTCCCGGCTCTGCCCATGCCCAGAGCCGCTGCTCTCTCAGTTGCCTGCCCGCCGCCAGGGCCCGGGGTCCGCTGCGGCCGTGAGGTGGGGGCAGCCGCGGAAGGCTGCGGGGCAGCCTCGGGGCAGGGTCCGGGGCGCAGGGTGGCGGGCAGAGGTCTATGTCGCCGGCAGCGGAGGCGGCAGCCGCGGAGGGACGATGCGCGAGTACAAAGTGGGGTGCTGAGCTCCTGCGGGGTAGGCAAATCCGCCCTGACCCTGCAATTCGTGACCGGCACCTTCATGGAGAAATACGACCCCAGGATCCATCGAGGACTTCTACCTCAAGGAGATCGAGGTGGACTCGTCGCCGTCTGTCCTGGAGCTCCTGGACACCACGCGGGCACCGAGCTGTTTGCGTCCATGTGGGACCTGTACATCAAAAACGGCCAGGGCTTCATCCTCGTGCACGGCCTGGTCAACCAGCAGAGCTTCCAGGACATCAAGCCCATGCGGGACCAGATCATCCGAGTGAAGTGGTATGAGAAAGTGCCAGTCATCTTGGTTGGGAACAAAGTGGACCTGGAGAGTGAGCGAGAAGTGTCCTCCAATGAAGGCCGAGCCCTTGCAGAAGAGTGGGGCTGCCCCTTTATGGAGACTTCTGCCAAGAGTAAAACAATGGTGGACGAACTCTTTGCAGAAATCGTGAGGCAGATGAGCTATGCTGCTCAGCCTGACAAAGATGATCCACACTGTTCTGCCTGTCACATACAATAGCATCCGACTCTGACCGTCCTGGACAGGATTTGCCCTGCATCGTAGGCGCTAGAAGCCTCCTCTGCTCCCTTGCAGACCTGGCAGGATGCGTGGCATGAATCTCCAGTGCACTGCAGCTCTTATTCACAGATGAGCAGTGATCGGCAGTCGATGTCTCTGAACACATTTGGGTTCAGTCCCTACAGTTTTCGCCATTGTCCTCAGTCCCTTTTGTGCATCTGCAACGTGAAGGCATAGCCCATCCATCTACAGGGTGGTTTCACTTGAAAGCGATGACGGCCTTGTCGCCGAGTTGACAGAAGCACCTGTTGTATAAATTTTAAATAATTATGAGGGAGAAACCAGTAGAATTCCTATGACCACTAACAATTACAATATTTTGTCTTCTTTTAAAAAATTAAGTAAAGGAGAAATATTTTCCTATGAGAGTACTGAATTTCAGGAATTGGGAGTTTCTAACCAGTGTATTCCATCGAGTAAGAATAGCTAGCCTGCCCACAGCACTGCAGGAAGCCTTTGCTCACCTGACACTACTGTCATTCAAAGTTGAGGCTTAATTGTAGATGTTACCCTAATTTGTGACATGGAACTACCTCGTGCATCAATCCTTGCTAGAACAAAAGTCAGAACAAGGTTGTGTGGAAATCCAGCCTGGCTCTAGAATCTGTTCACTCTCTTGTTTGACCATGGAAATGGAGGCTGTCACAAGGGTTGGATCAGAATGAAAACTTCAACTCACCCTCCATGACCCAAGCAGGGCTGGTCTTAATCTCCTGAACAAGAGAGAGGCAGCTGAGATGGAGAGAGGAAGGAAAATGAAGCCATGTTGCATCCACATGTCCCTGTTCGCAGAACCCGCACAGGACAGCACAGATGTCTAGCATTTTTACATTTGTTAAAGCAGCAGTTGTTCCTTGCCTTTAAGGGCTCTGTTTATGACGTGACCTTGGCTAACATGCTCTGGAAATCCAGTTTGCTGTAGCAGAGCTTTATTGCAGGCATTTTAAAAATTGAATAACCATGTGAAATAATTTGGGCTTTATCGGGGATTCCCCTGCCAGCAGGAAAGAACTCCACGACAACATGGAGCTTTCCAAGATTCTTTATTGTTCTATTGTTTCCGCTCAGGGGAGCACACAAAGAATATATATAGTAAGGCAGCCAATCAGAAAGCTATACAGACAAGGCACGAGCTACATGCATGATCCTAATGTGTAAGTGTATGGGGCACGAGCAGATCACGCGCTGCACACGAGCAACAGGAGCCAACAGTTAAGTACTTCCTCATATGGCGTCAGCGCGACTCCTGCTTACCGCGTCATCAGTATGTGCCATGGACCGTATGCCGGCAAACTGCCAGCTGCCATCCTGCTTAGCCTGGGGCTAGGGGTCCCGGGTACCCCGACAGCTCCCCCTATTCTATTATTAAAAAGACAAAAGGGACCGTGCCTGTCTTAGGTTGAGGGGTCGGCCAATACCCTTACCTGTCATCAAAGTCTGCAGATCATGCTGCAGCTTCTGTCTTAGGTTGGTGTATGGCCACCTCCTTCATTACCCGTCATTGACTACTGGTCCAGCATAGATAACCAAGCATGAGGGGAGCTGCCGACTTCTAATGCAGTCATGGCTTGGCGGAAAATAATACGGTCTCGTTGTTGAGAGGCACGCAAACGTGTGATGACGCGGACAATGTAAAAGATACCAAATAGGAGTGCCCCTCCTAGAGCAGCTAATCCAGCCCATTGTTTCACAAAAGAAAAAGCCGAAGAAATCCAAGAGGCAAATTCAGATACAGAAGCAATATGTACTCTAGTAGAATTCACTCGAACAATTTCCGCCCGAAGACGGGACGTAAGATTATCAAATTCAAAAGACCAAATATTAGTAAGGTAAAGCGAAAGATTTCGAGACAAATCAGCTGCAGTACTAAGATTATCATACATTATGGGAGTTACACAGACTGCTCGTAGAGAGTAAATACATCCAAGTCCCAAAAATTCTTGTAAAATGTCCACTTGTTCTTGCAGTAGGTCCACCCGTTGGTTAACCAGCAGAATTCCAGCTTTAAGATGTTGATCAATGCTCTCTTGTGTTTGTAGCACTGTAGCAGTATTTTCAGCCAATTGATTAACTGTAGTAGCTGTCTGTATGGTAATAGTTAGGGCTGCAGCTGCCACTGCAGCCGCCGCTGCCGCCGCAACAACAGCAGTTATAACTGCAGCTGTAATACCAAAGTCTCTTCTATTTCTACTCAGTAATACAGGTAATTCTGCATCTGTAACTGAAATGGGGACAGGCAAAAAGGTAGGGATTCGCATTATCACCGCTCGGTTGAATACTGTACCATTCCAACACTGAGAAAGGGAACAATTATTAATTGAACAATTAAGAATTGAGGTGTTGTCAACACTATTAGTAAGGAGAAACATAAAAGGTGGAGATACACAGACAGGGGTAGGTTGAAAGATAATAATCTTTGTACAGTTTACACTAGCCTCCGTGATATAAGAGGAATTCATAAAATGGCTCCAATTGCAGAATTTGAACGATCCTCCTAATAAGGCAAAAAGGGGTTGAAGGTTTGTGTACCCAGAACTAGACGTGAATAGTAACCAATTATCAAAGGGATTAACACATAGTATTCCTAGAAATGCATCATGATCTGTAAAGTTTTCAGTAGTACGCTGCGAAGTAAAATTTGGTGTAAAAAAGAATCCATGTTGCACAGGTGCAGCTCGCCTAGTATTTTGGCAACCTGTCCAGATAGGTGGAGTAGAAAACTCAGGATTACAAGGGGGGAAAATCCTGGGGGTCTTAAATCTGATAGAAGAAAGTGGAAGCCTCCGAGGCACCAATCCTGTAATAGAAACTACACTTCCTACTGTCTCTATGTAGCCACCCTTTCCTTGGGGTCCCTCATAGGTGAATTGCACAGTTGCTCTAGTTTTTGTTTTGGCATCCTCTTTTCTTGAGAATAACCCTTGAACCTGGCGTTGTAAATTAATACAAGGTCCATATGGAAGTTCTGAAAAGGGATCAAAGTACTTTGTAACATTGGAGGGTAAATCAAAACACAGGGTTCCTGGAAGAAATATAACGGAAGAATTATAGGACTGAATATCAGGATCATTAAGAGCAGTGGGCAATCCCGTAGAAGCATTAGTAGAGAACAAAGGGGGAAGAATAAGCGAAGTATTAGTTAACGGTAAAGGATATGGCCATGCTTTAACTATTGCCCATAGGTTCTTTTGATGTATCGTTTGAGGTTGCACTCTGCTGAAAATCCCGATCATCATCAGAAGGGGAAGTAACATCCTTTTCATCAGGAGGTATGAATCTGGTCAATCTTTCAGGCACCCAAATAGGTGTTGATTGATCCTGGGGAAACACACAGACAGATCCTCGGACCCAACGAAGAACCGGGTCCGGTCCTTTCCATTCTCCCGTTAGGATATCTTTCCATTTAACCGAAGATTTTGGCGCTGGGTTTGGAGACATGTGCCGATCTGCAGCTGAGTTTCCATTAACATCAAGGGTTAAAAATTAAGAATAAAAAGTGCCACATTTCATTTATCTCGTGGGGATCTATAAGATACCCCTATTCCCCCTTTTTGTTTAATTAAACAATTTTTTAATGTGAGATGAGCTCGTTCAATGATTCCTTGACCTTGAGGATTATAGGGAATGCCAGTAACAAGTTGAATATGAAATGTATTTGTAAATTGTAAAAAACTTTTAGAAGTATAAGCAGGGCCATTATCAGTTTTAATTATTTTTGGAATTCCCCAACAGGCAAAAGAATGAAGGCAATGCTGAATGACATGAGCAACCCTTTCCCCCGGTAATGCAGACGCCATAAGGATGCCAGAACTGGTATCCACAGAGACATGAATATATTTAAGAGTGGCAAATTCAGGGATATGAGTAACATCCATCTGCCACAAATGATTAGGCAGAAGGCCTCGGGGATTGGCGCCAAAAGATGGGGCTGGCAGTAAGGGCAGACAATGTTGACAGCGTTTAACAATTTCCCGGGCTGATTGTTTAGAGATAGGAAATTTTCTGGACAATGTAGTAGAGTTAACGTGGAATTTTGAATGAAAAAGTTTAGCTTGTTCTTCCATAGAAAAAACAAAGAGAGATTTAGTAGCCAAATCAGCCTGGTAATTACCAGAGGTAAGGGGTCCAGGTAGATTAGAATGGGCTCGAATATGACCTACATAAAAAGGTTCGGTACGTTGGAAAATCAATTGTTGGAGACTAGTAAAATAAGAAGCAACGGAGGAGTGAGGAGAAATATGAGCAAGAGTTTCTAATACAGATAAGGAGTTAACAATATAATGACTATCTGTAAGAAGATTAAAAGGTTGATCGGATAACTGTTGAAATGCTAAGATAACAGCAGCCAGCTCAGTAACTTGAGCAGATAAGGGTTGAATAAGCAGGGTGTGAACATCCTGCCCTATAATAACGGCCCCAACTCCATTTCTAGAACCATCAGTAAATACCGTAAGACAGTTGTTTATAGGGGAAAATTTTGTTATTTTAGAAAATACTATGGGAGTAGATTTACAAAATTGCACCCAAGGGTGATTAGGATAATGATTATCAAATTGAGCTAAGGTGCTACAAAGGAGTATAGCCCAATCAGGATTGTTATTAGTGAGCCATAAAATTTGTTGTTGAGTATAAGGAGTAATAATAGTAGTTGGGTGCATACCAAAGGCTGTTATGGAAGCCTCAATACCTTTGAATATAACTTGAGCCACAGCTGTAGGATAAGGTTGTAACATTTTAGAAGGGGAACTGGGAAGGGAAACACTCTGTAGAGGACCTCCTTGCCATAAAATTGCAGATGGGCTATGAGGTTCGGGGAGAATGATCAATAATAAAGGCTGGAGTGGGTCACAACGATCAACTTGCCCAGATTGTAAACGTTGCTGAATTAATTTTAAGGTTTCTTTAGCCTCAGGAGTTAAGCACCTTGGCGAGTTGAGGTCAGGATTGCCTTTCAATATATCAAACAAGGGCTTTAATTCCCCAGTAGATAATTTTAAATATGGATGAATCCAATTAATATTTCCCAACAATTTTTGAAAAACATTAAGAGACTTTAATTTATCAGTCCTGATCTCTAATTTTAATGGTTGTACCTGGGTTGAAGACAATTTTGTGCCTAAATATTGCTGTAAATCATCCAGCTGTAGCTTTTCAGGTGCTATTATAAGATTCCAAGATTGCAAGATCATAGACATAAAATGCAAGGCCTGCATAAGAAGGTCTTTGGATTGATGACATAATAAAATATCATCCATATAATGATATAAGAGTAAATCTGTAAACCTATCTCTTACTGGTTGTAAAGCTTTATCAACATAAATTTGACACATGGTAGGGCTATTAGCCATGTCCTGAGGCAATACAGCCCCCTCATATCTTTGATCAGGCGGGGAATGATTAATAGAGGGAAGAGTAAAGGCGAATCTCCAGCAATCTCATTCATTAAGAGGTATAGAGAAAAAACAATCCTTTAAATCCAGAACAATAGTTGGCCAGTGTCTAGGTAAGGCAGAAACTAGTGGTAAACCACATTGAATAGGTCCCATAGGGAACATTTGTTGATTTATAGCACGTAAATCATGCAACAGTCTCCATTTCCCTGACTTTTTCTTGATAACAAAAATAGGTGTATTCCACGGAGATGTGGAAGGCTTTAAGTGACCAGCCAAGAGTTGATCTTTTACCAATCCATGAGCAGCTAGCAATTTTTCTTTGGTGAGGGGCCACTGTGGAATCCAGCAAGGCTCATCAGTTTTCCACACTATAGGGATGGTGTTATCCACAGTGGCCCCTAGGGAAAACCCAAACCCTTGGTATCAGTTTTCAGACTAGGTAAGGAAGGGGGCTGAACCGCACCTTGATGTTCCCTACCCAAACCTTCATATTCAGTGTATCCCATTTTTTTTGATAATTTGTTTAACGGGGGTCCCTTGATAAGTAATGTCAGTAGTAAGTTTCATATCCATTTGTTGTAAAACATCTCTACCCCAAAGTGTAACAGGCAAGTCACAAACATAAGGTTGAGAAACTCCTGAATGCCCTTCGGTATCCTTCCATGACAATGTAGCTGCACTCTGAGAAGGGCTGTAAGCAATCCCCAGTCCTCGAAGGGTTTGATTAGCAGTAACTAATGGCCATGCCTTAGGCCAATCATGGGTACTGATGATACTTTTGTCAGCCCCCGTGTCCAATAATCCCACAATAGATTGCCCTCCCACCACAAGTTTTAGGAATGGTCTATCATCTAAATTGAGTGTTAAAAATGTCATAGGACTGCCTGAAGAACCAAATCCCCCATTTGCGCGTCTTGTATTCTTGCTAGGCCAGGAGGAGTGCCGGCTAGGCAAAATTAACATTTGAGCAATTCGATCACCTGGAGATATTACCGTAATGCCTTTAGGAGAGGACACTAATATTTTAACCTGCCCCTCATAATCCGAATCAATAACTCCAGGGTGTACTATTAGTCCCTTTAAGGTAGAAGAGCTCCTTCCTAATAGCAGCCCTACAGTATTTTTAGGAATTCTTTCTTTCCAGTCCGAATTAATAGCCTGAACACCCATTTCTGGAGTTAGTACCAATCTGGTGGTGGCACAGATGTCCAATCCTGCACTCCCTGTTGTTGCTCTCCGGACATTCCATTCTCTGAGGGGGGATACCATTGTCCAGGTACTTGTTGAATTACCCCATATATTTGTTGTGGGCCCTGGGGAGGGCCCGTCCTCCCGTTTTTTGGAAGAGAAGGATTTGGGCCTAAATAATTTCCTTCCTTATCCTTAATGGATTGGCATAAACTACTCCAGTGATTGCCTTTTTTACACCGAGGGCATAAGCCGGGTCCAGGCTTTTGTGGTGGTGTAGCTGGTGCAGACTTATTAGGACAATTAGCTTGAATATGTCCCATCTGTCCACAAGCAAAACACGAGCCCGCGGGCCCTTTAAGTTTTTTATTAGGACCAGCCCGTCCATTCTGAGATATAGCTGCAGCCAAAACTTGGCTCTGTCTATCTAATGCAGCCACAAGCATATTACCTTGTCCAGTGGCATCATTAATGTCCTTGCACACCCTTAAGTAAGTTGAAAGGTCTTTATTTTTCCAAGGTCTAATGGCCTCCTTACACCATTTGTTAGCTTGTTCATAAGCCAACTGTTTAACCACTGGCATAGCCTGCTCAACATCCCCGAATATACGGGAGGCTGTTTGAATCAACCGGTCAACAAAATCAGCATAAGGTTCATTGCTTCCTTGTGTAACTTTTGACAAATGTCCCTGTAAGTCTCCCGTGCCTTGCAAAGTTTTCCACGCTCGTGTAGCTGCAGCAGCTATCTGAGCGTAGACACCAGGATTATATTGTAATTGTGCCTGTAACCCATCATAGGGGCCTGTTCCCATAAGCATATCTATGTTCCATTGAGGATTTCCTGCTGCAGCGTTCCGTCTAGCGGTATCTGAAGATATTTCCTGCCAAGATGTTTTCCACATGAGATATTGCCCTCCAGAGAACGTAGCTCTAGCTAAATTGATCCAATCCTGAGGGGTAAGATTTAAAGCGGATATAGTTTCCACCAGCGCAACAGTAAAAGCAGCTTGGGGCCCATATGTACTAACTGCTTCTTTTAATTGCTTGACAAACTTAAAATCTAAGGCCTGATGGTATCTCTGATTCTGAGCATCCTCAAAGACCGGATAAGCAGCAGAGCCCAAGTGACTCCATTCTCTACGCGTCCGCTCATTAAGCGGAGGCGGGGGTTCAGGAGGCGCAGAGGGTAACAAAGAACATTCCTCCTTTAACGTCCATTTCTTAACTCGTCGCGCAAGCTCCTCCCCTGATAGTTCCCCCTCCGAGTCACTCCCGGTATCCCCGGTCTTATGTGAGCGGACAGATCGTTCTTCCTTTATCTCTTCTAAAACCTGACTTCCCTCATGAAAAGGTTCTGTAAAGACATCCTTACGAATGTCGAGACAGCTCCGAACCAAGGTCCATATAGCCATGGTTCCTATAGGCAGAGGGAATTGATGGTTAGCTTTACGTAGATCCGCCCCTAAATGTTCCCACTGAGGGATATTTAGTAAACCTTCACCCAAGAACCATGGAGCAATCTTTTCTACAGTATCTAAAAAGGTCCTGGCTGTCTTTGCCTTAAGCGGTGTGCCATTGAGGCGAAGGAGCTCTCTCAAGGGCTGTTGCATACGAATCTTAGAGTTTTCAGATCCCATTCTGTATATACCTTATATTTGAAAATACAAGGGCTAGCGTTTTGCTGCCCCAGTCTCCGGGTTGCGTTCCGCTTTACCCGCGTGGCAGACTGCCTTCCGCTAGTCCAACCCAAGCCGCTTTTCGCTTGACTCTGTCTCCGGACTGCCTTTCGCTAGTCCGCTCCGAGCCGCTTTCCGCTTGGCTCTGTCTCCGGACTGCCTTTCGCTAGCCCAAATAGTCGAGTACCACGAACTTTGAGGCTGCCTCCCACGTCACTCACCCTTATGCGTGTCCCGGGTTTCAGCGCCACTTATCGGGGATTCCCCTGCCCGCAGGAAAGAACTCCCCGACAACATGGAGCTTTCCAAGATTCTTTATTGTTCTATTGTTTTCGCTCAGGGGAGCACACAAAGAATATATATATAGTAAGGCAGCCAATCAGAAAGCTATACAGACAAGGCACGAGCTACATGCATGATCCTAATGTGTAAGTGTATGGGGCACGAGCAGATCACGCGCTGCACACGAGCAACAGGAGCCAACAGTTAAGTACTTCCTCATATGGCGTCAGTGCGACTCCTGCTTACCGCGTCATCAGTATGTGCCATGGACCGTACGCCGGCAAACTGCCAGCTGCCATCCTGCTTAGCCTGGGGCTAGGGGTCCCGGGTACCCCGACAGGGCTTAAAAGTAGAACATAAATTATAGAGTGGAAGGTTAGGGACAAAAAAGCCTTTTATCTTTAATTTGCCTGGAGAATTCTATAAAGGTTTTCTTATAACAGTTTTGCCCTATTACTGAAGTGGGAAATAAAGCTAGAGTGAATATTTTGTTTTGAAAAGGTGCTCCAGCTCTGAATTTTTGGTTTTCATAGCCATGAAGTATTTATCATCTGCATGAGTAATGGCACAGGAAAAACCTATTCCCAAGTTTTACAATCAAGTGTAGAAGGGTTTTCACCTCCCTTCGGAGTCAGGAATGCTGAAGAGATGGCCTCGAGCCACCCTCTGGAGATGAATTTGGCCTTCAGAACTGCAATGTCACTGAGCCTGCAATACACTTGCCACCCCACATTTTCTTGGTTTCACAGTCTTGTGCAAGTAACCTCTGGTCTTACGTGTGTAACTGAGGGAAGAGTGTGTGTTTGTGTGTGCATGTGTGTTTATCGTTCCTAAGACTTTGGCACAAGTCGGAGATAATTGCCTATACTGAGAATCTGTACTGCAGAAGATAGTGTATCGAAGACATTTTTTTCTTTGAAATGATTTTATACATCATTGAAATCGTGGGTAACCCCCAAGTGTTTAGTAACTGGCATTAAGTTTACAGGTTAGAAATAAAGGTTGACAGTATTTTTCACAGATGAGAAAACTGAAGAAATAATGTGGATAAAACCAGGCCGTGGTTGTTAGAGAATCTTTGAATTGTGAATATTTACATTGTTCAGTATAATTTTTTATAACCTTCAATTATGAAGCACCTTGTTTATAGGGCAAGAAGTTTTAATCAATTTTCTTGAAATAAATTTCACTGTGTAAAAATTGATTTAACTCAAACACATAGAGAAATCAAAGATTCAACAAGTATGGCTTATCTACTGAGGTAGAAATATTTATTAGTGAGTTGGTTGAGTTTTGAAGCCCCTAACTTCTCAGAATGATCGTTTTCTTAGAATTCCATAATTCACAGCAATTTGTGATACCTAAGATTGCATATTAGAATCAACTGTACAGATTGCACATTTGCTGTCATGGATTGCTGTGCAGATGTGAAAAATTGGTGAGAAAATGAGCCATCTGGCAAAATGTAAGGTGGAAAGATGAAAATTCAGGGTTTCCTGAGAAGGGTTTGTCAGACAGGTGGGCTTTTACTGTGAGGATCACTGAAATCACTGAGTCACGGAAAGCTGATCCAGCTCCCTGGCCAGTGTTTCCACGCGGCCCTCCCTGGTAGTGACCAAGCATCACAATGTCCCTGAGAGGGAGCCCCAGTGGTACCCCATCAGCCTCCATCTGGCATGAATCTGGCTCGACTTGAGTGAGTGTTTTCCCTGAGATGGGAATGAAAAGCTCAAGAACAGAAGAAATACTTGTTGGCACATGAAAATAATAATAGTGGCTTCAGAGGAAAGTTAGTGACTTTGGGTCACTATTTATTTTATGCCCTGATTAGACTAGCAACTACTTAAGTGGAAGTTTTTCTAACATGCCTTAAAAATATTATGGTTTGATCCAAAGACCCACTTTTTTTTTTAGCTCTTGTGATAAAGTTTTCTTTTGTTTTGTTTTTGACTTCGATGCAAAGGCAGCATTTTTTCTGAAATTCCTTTTCTTTTAATGTTGCAACTTTTGGGTTCCTTTAAGCTGTGATAATAATGGTAACTGATGCCTTTCATTTTGTTCAGCTGACACAAAACAAGCCAGCATCTGATCAGAACTATTACCTGAAATCTTCCCTTCGACTATTGAAAGGTGCTTTGATGATTTTCTCCTTTGGTTTGCAGATTAGGATTGAACTTCTGCTGTTGCCATTATTTTTCTGTGGTAAAACTACTGATATATATATATATATATATATATATATATCAGTAATTATATATACACATATATATATATATTTTTTTTTGTATAAAAAAATGTTGCCTAAGGATGTCTGGTATTTGTTTCCAAGGGGGGATTTTCCAGTGTGAATGTTGTCAGTATCTGAATGTGAAAGTGTTTTGTTTTGTTTGTTGCTGTGGGTTTTTATTTGTTTTTCAGTTTGGTCCTTATCGCAGTACTGTTTTAGCACTGATTAAGTTTTAATTGTCTCTTTAGCCAATCAGATGTTAAAGACTATGGGGGTCTTTTTCTTTGTTCTTTTTTTAACTTTTCATTGTGCATCTATTAAATCTTGATCAGGGTTTGAAGAATGACTGCAGTAGGTTTTGAAAACAGACTTGTCATTATTGATTTGGGGTTTCCCAGAGATATAGTTCACAGTTAATTGTTCAACTTTAATATAACTGACCATTTAAAATTGAACAATAGTTTATTGTTTCGTAACAATGTCAGTTGTTAAATCTTGACATTTCAATTAAAACATGAATTGTAGTTATAATCCAATGCAAATTCAACAGTTGTATTTGGAGTTAAATTATTTTAACAAATAAATTTATTTAATAAAAAAATAAGAAAATCAACAAAGTCAAAATTAGCTTTACAAGGATTGATGGAATTGAAAAATCCTTAGAAAAATTGATAGGAAAACATTGATCGATATTCATGAATGAAAAAGGTAACATAACTACATATACTATAAAATATATAACAAAAGAAAATCATGAATAATTTCCTTGTCAATAAATTAGAAAATTTATATGCATAGATCAAATTCTGAAGGGAATAAAATACAACAGACACATGAGAAACAGAAATCTGAATTATCCTATATATATTAAAGAGTTGAATCAATAAACAAAAACCTATTCTACAAGGAGTATTCCAAGAACTTGTGAATTCTTCTAAATATTCAAGGAAGAAATAACAATTTATATAAACTCTTTTCAAGATTAGAAAAGAGAGAATACTAACCAAATTATTTTAAGATGTCACAGTAACCTTGTTACCAAAATCCTGACAAGGACATTTTAAAAGAGGAAAATGAAAAAGCATTCTGTCTAATAAATATAGACATGAAAAAATTCTAATGGATTAGCAAATTCAATGCATTAATATATAAAAATGATATCACATAAGCAAGCTGAGTCTATTCTAGGAATAGAAAGCTGGGTTAATATTTTAAAAAATCAAATCGTATTAGTTCACTACAATAATAAATCACATGATCATCTCATAGATATGAGAGGCATTCAGTATTTTTAAAAATAATCCAGAAAAATAGAAAAGAACCATAAAACATCACACTTAATGGGAAAGAGTAAAAATATTTCACTTGAAAACAGATATGATCAGAACAGATGACATAAAAAATTTATGTAAAACATGATTTCGTATGTAGAAAAAAAATTAAGATATTATTAGTGACTTTAGCAAACTCATTGGACACAAAATTAAAGCTGATAAAAAATGTTACAAAACAAAGTATATCATTTATGTATATTTTAAACTGTAAATATATGAATCTAATCCTAAATAATATATAATTACATATATAGCTATAAATATACATGTAATGCACCCACTATCTAGCTTTAACTGATATATTTTCTGCTACTTTCTACATACATACATATTTTCCATAACTAAAAATGGTATATGATTCTAATGAGAAAAATAAATAAATACCTAAACTTATCAAATATGGTCAAATGTCTTCTCAGAGGTATTTTTATATTCATAAATTTTTTATCACTTCCTCTTCACGTCCCAAAATTTCCCCTTTTTCATTCCTGAAAAAAACTTAATGTTTAAATTTTAAAAATCCCACAAAAATGAAAGAAAACAAAAATAACGAATAACGAAGTTTAATTATAACGAAGAATAATAACAAAGTTTAGAAACTTCGTTACACATTTTCCAATTCATTTTGTATATTATTTAATAGATGCCTCATAATAAAAACCATATGATTTAGTGAAAAACTTCATCACTTTAATGTAAAAAGAAGTATTCCAATGCAAAAAATCATAAAAAGTCAAAGAAAATTTAGTTCAAAAAATGAATAGTAGGGGCTGGGAAGCTAGCTCACTGGTACAGTGCTTGCTTAAAGCTTGGGAGAAGTCCTGGGCTTGATCCCCAGCCCGACCCCCCCACACACACACAAAAAGAAAAGAAACCCCAAAAAACAAAAACAAAAAATAGTAGCACACTTTCATATTTCTGAATATATATGCATGTCTATATGCATATAAAATGTACATTTCTATACATCACATACATTTCTACATATGCATGTCTATATATAAATATGTATAAAGCAGAGCTAAATTATTTTTAATATGACTTTTAGCTCTGACATAGTATGATTACCCGTAAATCTTCCAAATTCCTGAAATTTATGAAATTTTAGAATCTACCTATTGATATTGTCATTTAACAGTGATGAGTTCTGCTCCTTCTAATGTTGAAGTATGAACACTAGAGAAGCACGCCAAGGCAAGCATGTTAAGCAGGTATTATTTAAAGGTAATAATACAGACTTCTCCAGAGAGGGAGAAGGGGGCCATGACTGATGTTCTAAAGTCCCAGAAGAGAGTTGCTCCCTACATCTTTTATAGGTTAAAGTCTCTTTTGTTCTCCAGTTCTCTCCCCCCTTATGTCTCCTTCCTGCCTATATGACTAGGCTTGGTTTTGCACTAAGTGAGAAGCCATGGGCACAGGGAGGGCCAAGGTGATTTAGACAGGTGAGGGCCCAGGGGGGCATTAATTAGCAGCTCCTTGCTTGCAGTCCTTGATAAAGGCAGGTAAATTTGGTAATCAATGGGCTCCAGAGATCTTTGACATTCCATTCTCCCAGGGGCAATCTCCAACTTCCAGAGGCAGATGGCTTCATGGCTTCATTTCCTTGATTTGACCTGATCCCCTATTTCTACACTAACTATCTGTCTTAATTCTAGCTTTACTATGATAGGAGAAAGTAGAGGTAATGTGTTAGTTGATATAATACAGTATATTAGTTAATAGGTGAGACTTTGGCAATGATTACTTTTATTTATTCCTAATTTTAAATCTAGGAAATGAGAGTAAGTGATGGAATAAGCATTCTAGATTAGTTCAGAGGATTAAAAGTGATATTATATCTCAAACTCTTTCTAAATACATATTACTTTAATGAACACAATTGTAACTGAGATCCTTCATCAATAAAGAGAAGAGTTGAAATGTACAGAAACTTTGTTGCCTCCAAAGGAAAGAGAACTAGCAGAAACATCTAAAAATCTTTTTCATATCATTTTAAAGGACATGTCTATAGAAATAAAATTTAATGTTTTATTGAATTGTCTTACAAATTAAGACAGTACTCTGCACACAGAGAGTGCTCAGTAGTTGATACTCTTAACTAACACAAAAAATGAGATTTTAGTATACAAAAATCGTTGTCATGTGCAAAATGACTGATTCCCTCTAAGACCAAACTTTTAAGTAAATGTAGTTTTATGAATTGAACTCCAGGATTATGCAACAAGATTAAACTGAACCCAGAAAATAGGGAGAAAAATCAATCTATATAACAGACACACACACACACACACACACACACACACACACTCACGTACATACACTTTCAATATTAGTGCTTCAAAATGTTTGGCTCGATGAAAAATGGAGATATCTTACAAATCTTATAAATATAGAGCTGAAAACAAAGTAACACCTGTGTACTAATTTCATAGAAACTCTTGGTGGGATTTTAGTTACTTAACCACCAAGTATAATTTTCCTATGTTGTGTTTTACATGCATATGAAAAAAAATGATATAGATGGATATGCATTATTACTTCCTTTAGCAGGACTGTAACACTATATCAAATTTTATTTTGGTGGTCCTTTTATTAGCTTTCTAACACTTGATCAGCTGATATCACTAATAATAATTTTTTTTAATAAACTGGAGTTTGCAAGTCCTGTCCTGAGACTGTAATATTTCAAAAACCAGTCTAAGCTTTAGGGATAAAAAAAACAATTACAGAAACAGCATTAAAAATGCCAAGCGCTGGGCAGAAGCAATTCTGGATCAGTTTTAAAAAGTGATTGATGAAACTCTAATCCAAGCTGAAGGAACAGTTTCATGACAAGCTGTGACCATTCCATACACTTCAACAGCTGCCATAATTAGCCTGGTGTTTTGATTTGTTAGAACTGGTGGGGACAATTTTCCTCAGAATGCAAACATCAAAAACCAGGGTCCCTCAGACTTCAGAAGAGGCTGATGAGAGGCTTTTCTAGTCTCTGTTAACTAAAAGATTAATTGTTGCTGATGGGAGGCTGTGCTGTGTGTAAGGGAAATTCCACCGAACTATGCCGGACACGGGAAATCACATAAGGGAATTTATTAAGCAAACAGAGTGTCTCCCTGCAGGGTAAGAGAGAAAATGAGAGGAAAAGAGAAAGAAAAAGAAAGGGCGCGCGCTAGAGAGAGTGGAAAGCGAGGAGGATAGAGAAAAGCGAGGAGGACAGACAGAAGGAAAGGAAAAGATGGCGGGGAAGCTATAGTGAACAGTTGAATTCTGCTGGGCTAACAGGGGACCAATATCAGAGAAGAATACTTGCAAGCTGACTGAAGAACCAATAGCTAGCTAGGATGTTCACAGATTGACAAGTGGTTGGGGGGAGGGGAATGGCTGCACCTGATGGGCAGGGTAGCAGCTTTATACATTAAACTGTGATTGTCAATCTGTCTATGTGCATTACTTTTAGCATTAGAAAAAAGGTATGGTTGACACTGCACTAGTCAATCAAGCAGCTTCACATTAGAGCACAAAGTCGGTTTTAATATCCAGGGTGTTTTTGATTGATTTTTCTTCCTGTTTTCTGGGTCCATGAGTCACAACTATTTATTTATATTAGAATTTTTAAACTGTCTCTAAAATATTGAGAGATTTTGTTAATGTAGTTTGCCTTAAGTCATAGTTTCCTTCTTACTACATATTAGCAAAATAGCAATTTCATATATTTTTGTGATTGCATAATGATATCTTTCAAATAATTTTATAAATCTGCTAAGACTACAAAGATTTAAACCAACCTAGAAAGCTACATTAATTATACATATATTTAGAACTATTGCACTGTAATCTTATCCCTGGATTAATGACATGCACTCTAACTTTTCATAATACAAATTCATGAAGTCTCATTAAAGGGGATGGGAAGAAGGGACTCATACTTAGTTTTCAGGTAAAATTGATCTCAAATTGATAGCATGTATTAGTGGACAACATCATTAAAATTACATAAAAACCTTAATTTTAATCCCCTGGATTGACTATTATTTAATTGTTTTCACTGTTACTTCAAAGGGAAAAAGTACACCCTATCTATCTTTTTTCAAAACTTATTTCTTTAATAGGCCTATCATAAATGAACTGGAAGAAGTAATTTAGTGAGTTGTGGAGGAAATAGCCATAGCTGAAGAAATTGGCAATGTTTTCAATTCTATTACAACACCTGAGCAGAAAAGTTTTAAAGTCAAGAAAAATAAGATTGGAGAAAAGGGCTTGTCTGAGCTTCCAGAGGGAAATTTTCCACAGATTCTGTTAAAATCAAGTTGCTCTATCCCAATTTGGCAAATACATCACTTAACACCAGCACTGTCCAATAGACACATAATGTAGGCCACAAATACACTTTTATTTATCTAGTAGCTACATAATGAGTAACCAGAAACAGACGAAATTAATATATGTTAAGAAAGTGTTTTAACCCAAATTATTTAAAATACCAGCATCACATGTCCTTAATACAGAAATACTTAGGATATGCTAACCAAATAGGTCTTCAAGATCCAAAATACTTTTTATTATAGCATATAATTCAGAGGAACCACATTTCAAGTGTCTGATACCTTCGTGGCTATCATATCAGACAACACAGATTTAGAGAATGTGTAGGCTTTTCCCAGAAAGCAGTTGCGACTCTTTGGGGACAGAACAATTTCAGAGTTCTGTGAAGTTACATACTCAACTAAGAGGACAATGAAGAGTAAAAAGTGCTTCCATCTTCACAAATGTACACATAGTTTATAAATACACCCCAAATCAGTGTGAAATGGAAGACTTAATAAAACTACACTAAGATTTCATTTCCCTCCAGTCAGAATGACAATGATCAAGAATACAAACGACAATCAATGCAGGTGAGGTTGTGTGGAAACGTAACACCTCCACGTTGTTGGTGAGATTGCAGACTAATACAACCACTCTGGAGAGTAGTTTGGAGATTCCTCAGAAAACTATGGATGGAACCACCATATAACCCAGCTCCTACTCCTTGATATTTTCCCCAAAGATCTAAAATCAGCATACTACAGTGACACAACCATATCAATATTCATAGCAGCACAATTCACAATAGATAAATTATGGAATCAACCCAGATGCCTGTCAATGTGTGAAGGGATTAAAAAATTGTGTTATAGGCCGGAAGTCGCCGTCCGTGGGGAGCCGCAAGCCACTCAGCATGGCTGCAGAGAGGGGTGCACGGCGCGAGGCGCTAAGAGTGCGGACGGGAAAGCGGCGTCCAGAGCCAGAACCAGAGCCAGAGCCAGAGCGCCAACTGGAACCGGAACCGGAGAAGCCCTCCCTTCTCTGCAACCCAGCTCCCAACCACAATGATGACAGTGATTCTGGCCTTTCTGACAGCAAGGAGAGTGCATTCTCAGGTCTGGAAGATTCTGGCAGTGACAGTAGTGAGGACACTGAGGATAAAGAAGATGGAAGCAACTGTGACAAAGACGACGGTAGCACAGAGGAGACCTCTAAGGAGCAGGCACAGGCGCAAGCCTCTCGCCCAACGACAGAGATGGCGAGAGTGCCGAGCAGGGACGAGTACGCAGAAGACAGCTCTGATGAGGAGGACTGTCAGGAACAAGGTGGTCAACCTGCCTCTGGAGTGGTACCAGGACTTCCCACACGTGGGCTACGACCTGGATGGCAGGTGCATCTACAAGCCCCTGCGGACCCGGGATGAACTGGACCAGTTTCTGGATAAGATGGACGATCCTGACTTCTGGCGCACAGTGAAGGACAGGATGACGGGGCAGGACCTGCGGCTGACTGATGAGCAGGTGGCCCTGCTGCAGTGACTACAGCGGGGCCAGTTTGGGGATGTGAGCTTCAACCCTTATGAGCCGGTTGTGAACTTCTTCAGCGGGAACATCTTGATCCACCCAGTGACCAACCGCCCTGAAGACAAACGCAGCTTCATCCCGTCCCTGGTGGAGAAGGAGAAGGTGTCGCACATGGTGCACGCCATCAAGATGGGCTGGATCCAGCCTGGCAGGCCCCGGGACCCCACCTCCAGATTTTATGACTTGTGGGCGCAGGAGGACCCCAACGCTGTGCTGGGAGATGCATGTGCCTGCACCCAAGCTGGCCCTGCCTGGCCACGCGGAGTCATACAACCCCCCTCCCGAGTACCTGCCCAGCGAGGAGGAGCGCTTGGTGTGGGACAGCAGGAGCGGGAGAGAGGAAGCTCAATTTCCTGCCACGGAAGTTCCCAAGCCTGCGGGCTGTTCCTGCGTATGGGCCCTTTAGCTAGGAGCGCTTTGAGCGCTGTCTTGATCTCTACCTGTGCCCACGGCAGCGCAAGATGAGGGTGAATGTAGATCCTGAAGACCTCATCCCCAAACTGCCTCGGCCCAGGGACCTGCAGCCCTTCCCCACGTGCAGGCCCTGGTCTTCAGGGATCACAGTGACCTTGTCCGCTGCCTCAGTGTCTCCCCAGGGGGCCAGTGGCTGGTTTCAGGCTCTGATGGTGGCTCGCTGCATGAGAGTGGTGCCCGTGGGTGGCGTGGTGAGGAGTGTTGCCTGGAATCCCAACCCCAGCGTCTGCCTGGTGGCCGCAGCCATGGACGACGCGGTGCTGCTGCTGAACCCAGCCTTAGGGGACCGGCTGCTGGCGGGCAGCACAGACCAGCTGCTGAGCGCCTTCGCCCTGCCAGAGGAGCCTGCCCTGCAGCCTGCGTGCTGGATGGAAACCGTGGAGGAGGAGCGCCAGCGGGGCCTGTGGCTGCGCATCTGCCACGGAAAAGCCCGTGACACAGGTGACCTGGCACAGGCGCGGGGACTATCTGGCTGTGGTGCTGGCCACCCCAGGCCACACCCAGGTGCTGATTCACCAGCTGAGCCGGCGTCGCAACCAGAGCCCCTTCCGCCGTAGCCATGGACAGGTGCAGTGCGTGGCTTTCCACCCCACCCGGCCCTTCCAGATCGTGGCTTCTCAGCGCAGCATCCGAGTCTACCACCTGTTGCGCCAGGAGTTCACCAAAAAACTGATGCCCAACTACAAGTGTGTGTCCAGCCTGGCTGTGCACCGTATAGGTGGCAACATCATCTGCGGCAGCTATGACAGCAAGCTGGCGTGGTTTGACCTGGACCTTTCCACCAAGCCCTACAAAGTGCTGAGGCACCACAGGAAGGCTCTGTGGGCTGTGGCCTTCCATCCCCAATACCCACTCTTTGCGTCGGGCTCGGAGGACGGCAGCGTCATTATCTGCCATGGCATGGTGTACGATGACCTGCTGCAGAACCCACTCCTGGTGCCAGTCAAGGTGCTGAAGGGGCATGTGCTGACCCGGGACCTGGGTGTGCTGGATGTGGCCTTCCACCCCACACAGCCGTGGGTCTTCTCCTCAGGGGCTGATGGCACTGTCCGCCTCTTCACCTAGGCTACTGCCCTGCTGCTGGGTGGGGGCTGACCTTCTCAATAGAGGCTTTCTTACTGTGAAAAAAAAAATTTGTTTTATATATATATATATATATATATATATATATATATATATATATATATATACACACACATACATAAACAGTGGAGTTCTACTCAGTCATTAAAAAGAATGAAATTATGGCATTTGCCAGTAAATGGATAGAAATGGAGAACATCATGCTAAGTGAAATTAACCAAAGTCAGAAACTCAAAGGTCAAATAATGTTCTCTTTCATAGGCAGAAGCTAGAGTAAAATAATGGAAAGAGGGAGGGAAGGATAAGATAACATAAAGAACCAATCAAATACAAATTAATAGATGAGCAAAAGGAAGTCTAGTAGAGTAAAGGAAGGGGAAGAGGGGAGGATGTGAAAGAAAGGAAGGAGGGAATGGAGCGGGTGTATCATGAGCTGAAGTCCATTTCCATGCACGTATGAATTTGTAGGGATGAACCCACATACGATATACAATCATAAAGCTCTAATAATTTTTTTAAAAAAGGAAAGAAATCAACAAAGAGGGAAAGTGCAGATGACAGAGACTGAATGCCGGGACTGAATGGAGCCACACACTGGGCCCGAAAGAGAGTGCCAAATCCTAGGACAGAGATGTGTGATTAAAACATGACCATTTTCCTTAGCTGTAATCAGAGCTGAGATTCAGCCAGCATGCACCAGTATGGTTAAAAAGGATATTATCACATGAAAATGCTTTCCTTATTTGTTAGTAAATAACTGTTAATTCAGTTACCAACCCTAAATGTCCCTATGTTCAGCAATTGAAGAGTTACTTTCTATTCCAGCGGGGAGCCCAGGATACTATCCATTCTGATTGTTTAGTGCTTGTGTAGTGTATTTAGTAAATATTTTTCTATCACTCATGTCTATACATAATTAGCTGTTCATAATGACCACAGTTAATTATCTAGCAAATCTAGTTAATTTAGTCATATTGTTGTGTGTTGATCTTTTCATCAAATTGTTTCTTCCTACCATCAGCAAAAAGACTAATAAGTAAAAGGCCTAAATTGAACAGCCATATAGAAGTCACATAGAGACTAAACTCAATCAAGTCTGTCAAGCTATTTGTTATTCAAAAATATTATAAAGATTATTTCTGCTAGGATACTGAGCATGTGGAAGATTTTACTTCCACAATTCTCCATATCTACTTTATCTTTGATTTAATTTTTAAATAGTGAAAGATACACCCCAAAATAGCTCTTAGTGTGCTCTTTGTCACAAAAAGTGATTTGATTTGAAAAGAGTGGAAATTACCCCAAACTGTTATTCACCCCATCTAAAGATCTTTGCTTGAAAACATATTATGATACAACCAAGAGAGGCCATCTACCACTGGGGAGTGGGGAACCTGTGGCATGAAAATCATTGTTGAAGTCACCTTGTGATTTAGAAGAATAAAATCAAACCAATATTTTTATTCCAGTGAAAAATAGCAGTTTTCTCATAAAAATTTGCTTTATAAATTTTCTCTACTTGCAAAATGTGAATTTATATCTACATTTTAAAAATAGACACTTTCTAGTTGTAACTTTAAAAAACCTATTATTTTATTTTATTTGTTCTGTGAAGGAAATTAGTTTCCAATAAAATAAAATTGGCTATATGTAAATTTTGGGAAAATTTTTATGTTTGTACTTTATTCTGGAGAGAAAGTCCATAGCTTTAATCAGATTCTCTAAAGTCACATATCCAAAAATGTATCAAACTATTAACTTGGTATTTTCACATTATTTTAAAAGAAAACAACAGTTTCCTATATTAAACTGAAAACTCACTGTGCCACTCCACAAATGAAACTTCTCACATCAATTAAGTGCAAAAAATGAAGTAGGCAAAAAGATTTCTCACAAAGGAAAATAAAGTCAAATGGTTAAGTGGAAAAAAGTAGTGACTTGGTTTATTTAAGAACGAGTGAAGCTGTGAATAGACAGGCTTGATGCAGGAGCTCAAGCCCACAAGCAGGCGACATACACTTGGAATTTATTGTTTGTCCTGAATCACTCTAACTCTACTCTCATAGAGGAAATACTATAGCACAAATCATTACTTTGATATGTAAGTTTCAATATGAGAGAGACAGTTTTCCAGTTATTTTCCCATGTCACCTTTCCTATACCCGGGTATGTGCTCCTACTTGTACAGGAAAGGACTAGTGAGCTCAATAGGGCAAAGGCAGACAAACCTTATTTCAGCACAGCAGACATACTTCGGCGAAGGTATTCTGAAGGTAAATACTCTCCTTTAAAAAACAAAATCAAGTATACTGTCATCCCCAATGAGATCATGACATACAATAACAGTGATGAAAACGATTACCAAAAAATTAGAATGTGTTATAGATTGTGTTATCAGAAGAACAGTTAAAATTTGAAAATGTCTGTCTTTGCTTTGGAATAATAGGCTTTCTTGAGGCAGTGTTATAAATACAGCAGAAAAAAAGTTTTCCTCAAAGTCCACTTTATTTTTATGTTAGATGTCATTGGAAATCAATCCTTAAAGCTACCATTGATTATTTCAGTGCTACTAAGCCATGATTTTATGTTAATGCAGTGGCTACATTCTCCAATGATTTTCTTCATAGAACATCAAATACTTAACATTTGAAACCTGAAACTCTCCCACTCTTACAAATTCATGCAACTTCAAATCTTTTTTTATTATTAGCATTTCTATCTATTATAGAACAGTAAGATGAAAGTTAAATGAAAAATTTTATCTGTAGTGTTTTTGTATAAAAACAAAAGTACATTAGTTATGAACATAACTTAATGTACTTTATAATTTGTTTTCTGATATATTTTTAGAATTTTTACTATACCTTGAATTTTAGGTATCACTAACCATGAACATGAAACTTACCTTATTGAACTAGGTATACATTTTATATGTAGAATTTTGTATTTCCTTAATTATGCTATTAGAACTAGAAAGTATATTAGTCCTTGCAGATTAGTTGCTTCCACCCTTTGAACATTATTTATATATATTAGGTATCAAAACTAAGATGACAGATGATTTCTGGATTCAATTAGCAAAACAATATGCAGTATCTCAAATATCATGGAGTAATGCAAAGCTTCAGATTCAAACAGGTATAGTTTTAAATTCTAATTGTTTCTTTTTGAAAATAATATTTTTTAAAAATGCTAACTTTTTAAAGTTGTTTCTAGGTTTTAACTATATGAATGAGGTTCTACTGAATATATGGAAATTAAGATAGTAGCTGTTTTCTTAATGTAGTACACACATGACATAAAAATGGAGGAAAAAATGATAAGGTAAATGTCAATTGTTCTTTATTAATGCTATAAATGTCATACTATTATATGACTTTAGGATGGTGAGCTATAAAGAAATTTGGGCAGATATGCTTCAAGTTGTCTAATGGCAAATAGATTCTTTCAAAAATATATTTAGAAAGGATATATAATAAAATATTAAAGCATTATGTAAATGCACAAAATTAGATTTTATTTACCATAAGAATATGTATTTTTTGGACTTGGATGTCATTTTTACATAAGGATTTGATCTTTCAAATAACAATTAAATTTGCTAGTCATGTATAATTTGGAGGTCTGGGGGTGGGTGGATAGAAGATCCTTTCCTAAGGAAGGATTAGGAGAAAACTAGTAGCTGTCCCTGGTATTGAACCAAAGGATTGACTGAAGGGGTGGAAGAAATTTAGAAGAGAACAGTTATCAGGGAGTGGGTTTTGTATTGGGCATGTTAAGTGTGAGCTGCTTCTGGGATAAGCAAAGAAAACAATTGAAAGAGTAATACAGCAACAGTTTTTTTTTTTTTTCCTCTGCTGCTGCTTACTGGCAAGTTGCATGATTAAGTGAAGAAGGTAGGGAAAGCAAGACATTTATAATACAACAGACAAATGACAATGCATTGCTAGTTAGCATAATGAGTACCATCTAATTTTCTCTTTGGAATCCATTTATTCTTCAAAGCCCTGGATCATCATCAAGGGACCACATTTTCCAACTGAAGAATTACAAAAGAGGAAAATTAGATTTTATTAAATATTCCAATTGTTGTAAGCAAATCCTTTGCAAATAGTTCTTGGAGTAGGTTTAATAAGAAAGTAAGGTCAACATTTTTATCCTCACAACAACAATATAAAATATTTTCCCTAGTTTTATACTTTTATAGTATTTCATAGCAATCCTGAAAGTCAGCATGTATCAAGTAATCACTTTCTGGTCATCTGGCAGTACATAGTTGTTTAAATTTTACCATGTAAGCAGATTTAAAATATTCCCTAATAAAATACATCTAATCTTAAAATAGTCACCAAAAAGTAACCTGTATATTAATTCAGACATTATCAATCTCCCACATAAAAAATTGAAATTACAAACTGCAGCATTCTTAAACTCAGCCTGGCAGTATGACTCTTAGTACCTTCGGATACAAATGTTTAGGTAAAATAATTCCCTGAAGAAAATTGTTAAGACAAATATATTGCATTTGGGCAGAATTCAAAATACTCAGTTAAGGATATTAAAATAAATTAACAATAATTTTAACAATGGAGCACTCTTTTCAAACAAATTCTCAAGCAGGATGCCCAGTATATGACACAAAAGAATGGAGTTTTGCTTGAGTTCGGTAGGTGCTCTATATAGGACTCAGGATGCCGAGTGAACCTGAGTGCTCATATAGCATCACATAAAGTGATATAAAGTGAACAGGTAAGGCAAAGTTAAGAGAAATATTTGACATATCTTTTATTTTTAGTGTCTGTGTCACTACTGGCTTCCTTTTTCATTTTTAAGTAAAAAGCAAAAAAAAAAAAAAAAAAAAAAAACACTAAACACAAACGTGGGAATTTACCAAAACTAATTTTCAAAGATCTAATTTTTTAATATTATGATATAAAATCAAATATAAGATACAAAAGAATATGAAATGCTATCTACAATTTCAAATCTGACTTGACAGTAAGCGTTCACATATCTGCCTTAACAAGTAATATGTTAGATATTTGACATATTTAAATTTTATGTTAAAACATGAACTATACAGCATAGAAAATGAGCTTATATTAATAAAGGCAAATTCATATTTTAATCTTTTTCTAAAATGTCATTCTAATGTTCATACATACAAATGAAGTCAACAATGGATAAATTTTAAATGATATAGATAGCGTGTGAAATTTAGGTTAAGTAATAAAATTATACTAATATCCCTGTGCAGTGGTGCGTATCTGTAATCCCAGCAACCCAGCAGGCCAATGCAGGAAGATTTCAAGTTCGAGAGCTGCCTCAGCATTTTAATGAGGCTGTCTCAAAATAAAAAGAACTGGTTCAATCCCTATTATCCCCCAAAATAAAGTGTGCAGTCACTCCACCTATAGAAAACTATACTAATGGTAGCCAGCTGAGGTGGCATGTGTCTGTAATCCCAGCAGCTCAGGCCAAGGCAGGAGGAGCATGAGTTCAAAGCCAGTCTCAGTAATTTAGCAAGGCACTAAGCAACTCAGTGAGACCCTATCTCTAAATAAAATACAAAAAATGGCTGGGGATGTGGCTCAGTGGTTAAGAGCCCCTGAGTTCAATCCTTGGTACACACACACACACACACACACAAAAAAAAAATTATACTAATATGTAAAGAATTAAAAAGGATCGTGAATAAAATCATGACTAAAATGTACTATGTTTATCATGTCAGGTATCCTTCTAAATGATTTGTATGATTCTCTAATTCAGTCATCACAATAGCACTATGAAGAAGGTAAAATATTTTCTAATTACCACAAATGAGGAAACTGAGTTACAGACACTTTAAGTAACTTGCTTAATATTATGTGCCTAAATTGGAAAAATATATAATTAAATCATTACCATATAAGAATAAACTTTAACTCGATTTTACCACCATGAACATAGCAAAAGAAACAAAATTATTTAATTTTTAGAAGAATCCTTTAAGTTTATCCTAGGTTAAAAATCATTTCACTTCTAAAACAATCCTATAAAATCAATAAAGAAGTTGTTGCCTAGCAAATATTTCCAACATTTCCAAATATTTCCAACATTTCCAAATATTTCCAACATTTGAGAAAGGAAAAATGTCGGCACTTTAATTTCTGGCATATAGCAAACCAGAGTGGGAAGGAAATTCCTCTTCTGAATAAACTATTGTAAGAGCGCTAGCAATGTAGTTCAGTGGTAGAGTGGTAGAGGGCTTGCTTAACATGCGTGAGGCCCTAGGTTTGATAACCAGCACCACCAAAAAAGAAAAAAATATATTTTAAAATCTTTTTAATTTTTTTTCCCTCAAGATTATAACATAAACAAGAAAATGACATTTCTTAGAACTGAAAAGAAACTGCCATTCCAGTGAGGGTGACAGTTTGCATTTTTGCCATGGCACTTACTCATGTATAGAGTTCTAGAACCTGGGTATAATCTGCCACATGCTCAAGAAGTAGACATCTAGAGCTGGAACAGAGTGGGATGTTAAACCAGAGAACTCCGCATAAAACCAGGACTCCTGAAAAATAACATTCTCATGGTTTAAGTAGAAAAAGACAGTAATAGGAAGACTTTCAGTGTATGTACCTGTCTTATCCTTGGTTCTGGACTGAGTATAAAGAAGAAAAAATGTTGTCCCTAAAATTTCCTAACCCATGATCTTATACTCAGAGAAGTCCACATCTGGATATGTACTACCAGCGTAAAATTTTCAAGTCAAATTTAGTTTTTTGTGGTCCCTGGTGGACAGTGCCAACAAGTCCTTGGCAGGAAAACAAAACTTTCTCTGAAGAAATGCATTTTAAAGCAGGCTTCAAAGAATTCCCATACATAAAGTTTCAAGGAACAAAATGTTAAAATCAAAAGTATTAACACAAAAAAAATTCTTCTATTCAACATCAGCCTTGAAACTCTAGCCAGAGCAATTAGACAGGTGAAAGAAATTAAAGGGATATGAATAGGAAAAGAACTTGAACTATCACTATTTGCCTATGACATAACTCTATGTTTAGAAGAGCCAAAAATTTCTACCAGAAAACTCCCAAAACTCATAAATGAATTCAGCAAAGTAGCAGGTTATAAAATTAATACCCATATATCTAATGTGTTCCTATACATCACTGACAAATCTACTGAGATTAGAAAGAGAAATTAGGAAAACTACCTCATTTACAATAGTCTCAAAGAAAATAAAATACTTGGGTATCAATCTAACAAAAGAGGTAAAAGACCTCTACAATGAAAACTATAGAAAATTAAGGAAAGAAATTGAAGAAGACCTTAGAAGATGGAAAGACCTCCCATGCTCCTGGATAGGCAGAATTGATATTGTCAAAGTGACTGTACTACCAAAAGCATTATACAGATTTAATGATTCCAATTAAAATCCCAATGACATTCTTCATGGAACTAGAAAAACAATCATGAAATTCATTTGGAAAAATAAAAAGTCCAGAATAGGCAAAGCAATCTTTAGCAAGAAAAATGAAGCAGAAGGCATCACAATACCAGACTTAAACTATACTACAGAACCATAGAAACAAAAACAGCATGGTGTTGGCACCAGAACAAACCTGTAGACCAATGGTGCAAGATAGAAGACACAGAGATGAACCCACATAAATACAGTTATCGCATACTAGAAAAAGGAGCCAAAACACTCTCTGGAGAAAAGATAGCCTATTTAATAAATGGTGCTGGGAAAACTGGAAATCCATATTAACAAAATGAAATTAAACCCCTATCTTTTACCCTGCAAGAAACTCAACTCAAAGTGGATCAAAGACTTAGGCGCTAGACCAGAAACCCTGTGCTTAATAGAAGAAAATGCAGGCCCAAATCTTCACCATGGTGGCTTAGGATCTGTCTTCCTTAACAAGACTCCTAAAGCACAAGAAGTAAAATCAAGAATCAATAAAGGGACAGGTTCAAACTAAAAAGCTTCTTCTCAGCAAAGGAAACAAGCAATAACATGAAGAGAGAGCCTACAAAATGGGAGAAAAACTTTACCACATGCACCTCAGAACATTAATCTCCAGGATATATAAAGAACTCAAAAAACTTAACACCAAAAAACCAAATAACCCTATCAATAAATGGGTTAAGGAAGTGAATGGACACCTCACAGAAGAAATACAATCAATCAACAAATATAAGAAAAACATGTTCAACATCTTCAGCAATTAGAGAAATGCAAATCAAAACTACTCTAAGATTTTATCTCACCCCAGTCAGAATGGCAATTATCAAGAATACAAACAACAGTAAATGTTGGCAAAGATATACATTGCTGGTGGGAATGCAAATTGGTGCAACCATTATGGAAAGCAGTATGGAGATCCCTCAGAAAACTTGGAATCGAACCACCATTTGACCCAGTTATTTCACTTCTTGGTTTATACCAAAAGGAATTAAAATCAGCATATTACAGTGATACAGGCACATCAATGTTTATACCAGTTCAATTCACAATAGCTAAACTAAGGAACTAATCTAGGTGCCCCTCAACAGATGAATGGATATATGTGATGGAACATTACTCAACTAAAAAAAAAAAGGAATTATGGCATTTGTTGGTAAATGGATAGAGCTGGAGAATATCATGCTAAGCAAAATAAACCACCCCCAAAAACCAAAAACCTAATATTTTCTTTGATATGCAGATGCTAATTCACAATGTGGGGGAAACCTAGGGAATAACAGAGTTACTTTAGATTAGGTAGAGGGACTGAAGCAAGAGGAGGGAGTATAGGGATAGGAAAGATAGTAGAATCAATCAGACCTTATTACCCTATATGTGCATATATCATTACATGACCTGTGTAATTTCTATATCATGTACAAACAGAAAAATGATAAATTATGCTCCATTATATTATATGATGTATCAAAGTGCATTCTACTGTTATATATAACTAATTAAAACAAATAAGAAACATTTTTTTAATTTAAAAATAACAAAAAGACAGTAAATGAAAAACCAATCATGAATGAGACTTGACTAAATCAAATTTTAGAATCAGACAAGTCTTAGGGATTCTTAAATATAAAGCATTTTTATATTTAAAGAAAAAAAAAGAAAGTATGAAAACCAAACAAGATAATTATCAAAATTATCCAGACTGACTTGAGAAAGAATGAAATAGAACCTTCACATAAAAACAATAATTAAAAACAAAAACCCCAAGAGAACAATAGTACACACAACTGAAAAGAAATGGAAAATAGCTCCTTGAAAAGTAATCAAAGTCAAGCAGGAAAAGACAAAGTAATAAAAATTATGAATAATAGTTATAACATTAATATGTATAACAAACACATATATATCTAGAATTCCAGGAAATACAACAGAAGATGTGGAAAGGGCATTATTTGAAGACAGAGTGACTGAAATTTTTCTGATTTTGTGAAAGACACTATAGATTAAGGAACCTGAGGAATTCTAAGCATGAAATATATGAAGAAATCTATACTTAAACAAATGTTCTTAAAGTACATAATAGGAAAAGTGATAAGAAAATGACAAGCTCATAAAAAGAAACATATAATTTACAAACTAGTGAGATGCCAGTAAATATCTTAAAATGTTTTTAGCATAAGTTATCAAAACAATGTAAGTTTTTAATGTTTCCATTTGCTCCTATAAAATTAATGATGATATAACAATATTCAGTGCTAATGAGAAAGTAGGAAAATGAAAACTCACACAAACTTCTGGAAATATAAATTAATTTTTCCAACAAATTTTCCCAAAGGTTTCTCAACAATGGCTCGACTGACACTTTAAGCAGATGATTCTTTATTGTGAGGGGTAACCTGTGTTTTATAAGAATGCCTGGTTACCACCTATTAGATTCCTGCAGCGTCCTCTACACTGCTGTGACAATTAAAAGTACACTGGCAAAATCGCCAAATCACCCCGTGAACAGAAGCACTGCTTTAACCTGCTGTTCCCATCGCTAGGAAATTATTTCTAAGGAAATAGGTATCTTGGTAAAGATGGAGCTACAGAAGTGTTTACCTCAGTATTCCAAATGTGAAAATGTGGAAAGATAACTTTCAGACAAAAAACAATGGCAAGTCCACAGCATAACATAATTTATTCATGGTAATGTCTTCCATCATATATCTCCCTATACCTGGAGCTCTTTTTCCATTCACATCCCTACTCATACCAGTTATTAACTATACCTCAATATTTACTTTTTTTATTTTTCACTACCTCCTTTGTCCTTGATACCTAGCCTGTTGGGCCTGATCCACAGAAGATGCTCAATGAGCATGTGTTGAATGGTTGAAGACAACTGCCACTAAATATGATCTTCAAGGAGGTTTAGCTGGTCCCAAGAAAATGGAAGTTGCCTAAATCCAAATCTCTCTATATATATCAGCCCCCACTCACTCTCTTACCCCAATCGCCCAATAATATCGAACACCTCCCATCAAAAGCACTTAATAATACCAAGCATCCACTCTGCCACCAAAATCACATACTAATATCAAGGAGCACAAGAGAAACCATATGCAATAATTCCTTCAGTATTAACAAGGAGACAGAGAACACACATTACTTGTACTTAAAGAAATAAATATCAAATTTCCTCAGAGTAAATGTGTATATACCCCCACTGGTGCAAACCTGAGTGTGTGGAAAACAAGGTGAAAGAAGGATTACTGAATGCACTGAAAGAGCCCAGGGGCATAGAAGTCATAGACAGAGCGTGAACAGAATCACCTCCAGAAAGAGAAAGTGCAAAACTGAAATGTCAAAATGCTGCACACAGTCCTGGGACTTGATTGCTTGTGGCATCAGCTATAGAGAAGAGAGGAGATTACTTGTAGGAAAAGAGGAGTCAGATACCCCTCTGGAGCCACAGTATCAGGAAAGGAAGTGCAAGTGGAAAAATAAAGATCCTGTAGAAACAAAACCACAAGACATCAATTCTCTCCTTTACAACATCATTTCACTAAAATACTGAACTTACTATACTGACAGAAATGTGTGCACTTAACCTAGGAACTCTTTCCATAAAATATAAAAGAACAAGAAAAATAAAAAACTCATGAAATAGGTTAAGTAAATAAATAATAAATAAATTAGATATGAATTCAACTCCAAATTGAATTAAATATCCTCTAGTACAGATTTAGGAAATATTTTTATATAAAATCCTTATACTCATATGTGCAAAAAGAACTTAAATGAATCCAAAATAAATAAATGAAATAATGTGCAAGAAAACTTACTTGAACCTAGGAAAGAAATCAAGGACAAAGACAAAACCATATCAGATATGAAGATTAAATTATACTTGGCCCAAGGGAAATAGATTTGAATGAAAATTTAATAATGTTTCACTAAAGAAAAGAAGAAAAACAACAAAGAAAAGAAAAAAGATAAATAAGTAAAAAGGGTCAAAGAGAAAGTATTTAACACTGAAGATGGACAAAGAAAATCTAACCTTCAATATAATTACAGTTCCTGAGATGATACAATACTAAAAAAAGAATATTTAAAACTATAATCTAAGGGAAAATTTTAACAATAATAGAATACCCTAAATCTATATGTTGAAAGGTACCACTGTGTCCCTGGGGAAATTAAATCAAAATTATAAACTGTAAGTCATATCCTAATATAACTATTAATTTTTAAAGAAAAAAGTCAAGGGTCTCCAGGCAAGTTATTATGTCTGAAAATGGCAAGTGAATAAAACAGACTACACAAGAATATATCGAGTACAATTTCACTTTCTGTATGTGTCTGTGTGATAAATAATATGCATCAAAGTTAGCAATAGGACTAGGAGAGTAAATATAAGTGCTTTTATTTTTTTAAGTGTTTCTTGCTGGGCGGCGGCGGCAGCGGCGGCAAGAGCCAAGGAGGAGGCTCCAGACGCTGCTCAGGAACCAGGGACCTGGGAGTGCCCGCGTCCTGGGCTCTCAGCTCTGGAGGCCTCATGGCCGAATAAGGGACCCTCCTCCAGGACCTGACTAACAACACCACCCTTGAAGATCTGGAACAGCTGAAGTCAGCCGGCAAGGAGGACATTCCCAGTGAGAAGGGTGAGGAGGTCACCAGGGGCGGTGCCTGCTTTAGCTTCCTGGAGAGCCACGACAAGCTGGACAGAGACAGCCTCTCCTATATTGAGCACATTTTTGAGATCTCCCGCCGTCCTGACCTACTCACTATGGTGGTTGACTACAGAACTCGTGTCCTGAAGATCTCTGCGGAGGATGAGCTAGACACCAAGCTAACCCGCATTCCTAGTGCCAAGAAGTACAAAGACATTATTGGGCAGCCCTCTGAGGAAGAGATCATCAAACTGCTCCCCCACTGAAGAAGGCCTGAGCAAGGGGGAGGAAGAAGAGGAAGGCTGGACCTTCATCAGACCACTCCCTTCCCTAGCCTCCATGGGAGGGGGCAAGGGCAGTACCTTCATGCACCCACTACCCTGGTCCTAACTCCCTTACTCTGCGCGTGTGCGCGCATGTGCGCACGCTCTGGCTGTCTGTCTGTATGTCTAGCTCATCTAGTTCCTCCTCCTTGTGAGGAGGGTGGGGGTCGGGATGGGGGGGGACCTTAGTTTCCCCACTCTAGGGGGAGGTGGGAGCTATTTCTATGCAAATAGAAATTTGCACATTCCTACCTACTTCCCTTTCTTCCACTTTCCCGCACCACATCTTTAAAATGTGGAAGCAGAAAGAACCTGCATTTTCCTACATCTGGGACCTGAGATGGTGAGGTATGGGAATGGTGGGTAAATCTAAAGAAAAGCAGGAAGGAAAGGAGGGAAGACAAAGAGGCCAGTCTCTACCTGGAAGGGGCAAAGAAAAGCTGGAGTTCAGTGTTTGTACCCTGATGCTGAATTAGCTAAAAAGTTCAGTTTCCTGCTATTCCTCAGGCTGGAGGGCCTAGGTGCCAGCAGGTCCCTTTTTATGCCCCTTTCATGGGCCTACGATAGGTATAAGCCAGGGATCTAATGGAAAAACACCACTGGATCCTTTCCTGGTCCCAAAGAGCAAATCCTATGGAGCAGTCATCATTCAGGCACCCCCATCCCCATCCCCCACCAACATTTTTGCTCTGGGAAGACTAGGCTTGGAACATGCACCACTGAGCCTGAAATGGGGACACAGACAAGAGGGATGGACCCCTTTCCCACTCCTTTATTCCTACTCAGACTGCTGCACACACTGACCACAAACTAAGAGAGGTTAAGAAATGAGATCCTTAGGTTTTAACCTCAACCTGCCCCTTCTACAGGGTCCCAGTGTGGATACTGCAGGCAACCTACCCTCTGTCTACTCAATCTAGAACACCCCAAGCCAGAAAGAAGTGTTTTCCTTTGCACTGATCCCCACCCCAATTCAGTCTCTTGGAGGGGACTCAGTAACCCTTATCGCTGACACCCTAGCCACCTTGGGCTTGTGGATGCCTCCTAGCCAAATCACTGGAGTACAGGGAGTTAACCCAGCCTCTTACCTGTCCCAATATACCCTTCCCCAACCTGACCGTACTGTGTGTACATATATGTGTATTAAACCCGCACTGCCATGTCAAAAAAAAAGTGTTTCCTGTTAAATTTTCTAAACCTGTGATGAAATTATTACTGTAATCCAGTCATATAAAATGCAATTTTAACACAAAATTCAGTAAAATTGTGTGTTATTCCACTTCTTTGATGGGAACAAAGCACAGAGATTGCACCAGAAATGCTGAAATTTGGGGGACAATTGACATGGAGAAATAAATGGAGACTGAAGTCCAGTAACATAAAGCGCCTCAAAAGTTGGAGATGAATGATTGTGTAGTTCTACAGACTACGCATGTGTGATTCTTGGTCATTGACCTATGGATAGAGAGCTAAATGAGGCCAATGGCAGGGTAGGAGACTGTATGTAGAAAAAGATAACAGACTCGAGTAATATGACTCATTTAAATGTAAATTCTGCAATCACATAATTCAAATTATGCTAGGATTTCAGGGTCAGGTGGTTGAGAGAGAGAGAATTTAATTTTAAGAAATTGGCAAATGCAATTCTGGAAACTGGTAGATTTAAAATCTGTAGGGCAAACTCACAGGCTGAAAATACAAGGAGGGGATGATATTTCAGTCTTGAGGCAGAATTTCGTCTGTGGGAAACCTAAGCTTTTCCCTGAAGGCTTTCAACTGATTAGATGAAGCCCACCCACATTATGGAAGGGAGCCTACTTACAGTCAAGGGACTGTAGATGTTAACCTCGTCTGTAAAATACCTGCACAGCATACTTAGATTAGTATTTGATGAAATAATGATATGATAACCTAGTAAAACTGACCCATAAAACTAACAATCAATCTTCTAACTCAGAAACTTTCCTTCAGAAATTAAGTAAGCAAAAACATACATGTCAGAATGTTCATCTCAGTGGCAACACCGAAACATTGGTGCTAAGCAGTTTATTAGGAGCCTTCTTATAAGGACGCACCCACATTCCTTTTACTTCTCCACATGGAACCTCCAGCATAGCCAGAGCTATAGTCAGTTAAGTGCAGTTAATGCTAACTACTCTATTCACAAAATGCATCGAGTGCTTCCAAGTTTCGTTAGATCAAAGCAAGTCTCTTTCTACTGCAACAAGTCTATTTCCTAGTTATATTTCTAATCATTTAGGGCCCTGTGAATCTGGTAAACTTGCTCTTTTGCCAAGTCAAATCAAGACAAGGACAGCACAGAAAGAAATTGAAGCAATGATCCTTACATGTAGATGAGAGTACTAAGGTACAGAGACCAAAATCCCCACAGAGGGCTGGACCTAGTTACCAACAACACAAGAAAGCAAACTGAGGCCCTTAGGTTTAAAAACAATAAGGTCAAGAGTTTAATTGCAGAGAAGTGCAGAAATAACATATTCTTTGATCTTCATCAGATGAAGAATTTAATTCTTGCTACTCTAGATAATCAATAATGCAATCAAAACTCTCACATGTTGAATTTTTAGAGACTTAAAACCTTCAAGGGAAACTTTTTAATAAAGTTTATGAATCACATTTGTCTAAAAATCTCAGATGGAAAATTTTACAGGTAAGCTATAAACCTCTCACTGTCAAACCAAGCTTTTGTCCTCCGCCACAGCGTCCAGCTGCACATCTAGGGCAAGCATTTCACCTGGGGTGATGTAAATTTTACAGATCTTGAAAGGAAACATGTAGCAGAATCTCTTTAGAGCTGTGCAGTTATTAATAATCTGATTGAGAATCTCACAATTTTAGACTTTACTGTAATTATAAAGTTTTAAAAAGTGGCTTACCATGCTTTCTTTATGTTTGTTCATCACTCAAATAAAATACATTGAAATGCAAATCGAGTCCTTAGGTTAATGATCATAGATTAACGAGGTCAGCCCTAATTTTTTGAAAATCTTGGATACGTTACAGCACATTTTATTTTTATTCACAAGTTAAAATTCAAACCAGAAACTCTGTTGAAGTCATTATTAGAACTGTAATTGAAAATTACCAAACAATGTAACAAATTGATCAGAAATAAAACAGTGATTAAAAAGCAAAGATTACATAAATTTATATATCTTTGCTTTACAACTTTAAACTGTCTATAGGTTAAATATTATTTTAACAAATAATATGAGGCAATATTAGTTCTACCCTAGTATCTTAAATGCATAATAGAGTATATACATATACATATACATGCATAAATATCTCTAGCTTCATAATAAAACTTTATATAAATTTATGTTTTCTGGAAGCCTACCAACCTTAAGAAGATTAAACAATGGTAGTCAGTGAGAGAAATAAGAATTTCAGTTCCTTTTTTACTGAGTGAGAGGGAATGAAGAAAGAGAGGGAGAAAGAGAAACACTTAACAGAATATTTGATTATTGAGGGCCATCCTCATAAGCAAACTATTTTCCCTCAATTACACTTAATTATTTAATTGTTTACACTTACTAATGAAATGAAACAACACAAAACAAACAAATGTAAGGGGTTGTTTTTCAGCAAATGCATAATCATCAATCAGCACATACAGAAAGATTCTTAAAATTGTATGAAGCTGGTCTATTTAAATAGAAAGCATATTTTATACCAATTAATGCATAAAAGTAAAATTATCCATAACTGAGGCATGTTTCTCTGCCATACAGTTCAGCTGTAATGATCCCCACACACTGCACTTGCACATCAATTATGATAATCATAATCATGGTCGTTAAGCTGAATGTTCATTATTATCAGGATGCTGGTGACAGCAGATTCAATCACTGGGTGCAAGGGGCAAGCAGTCACAGTCCCACCCAAGTTTCTGCAGACAATGATGTGCCACATTAAATCTATGATGTGTTCCACATCCCACTCCATTCCAAAAGCCGTGGACAGTAAAGGTCAACTTTAAGTTCTGTGCAAAATGCTTAGATTCTCTAAATTGATTCTTGGAGTACTGGATAGTTTTATGCTTTGTAGCTTATAAAATCCTGTTTAGGACCTAAAATGCTTGTAAAAATAAGGGGAAAGTCCTGCTCTACTGTTATAATTTGCCTATAATAAGGCATATGAGGAAAGGAGCTATCAACATGAACCATCTTAAAAGAGTCTCTTCCTGATTTTTGCAACAAGGAAAAACATGAAATGGTTCCATTAAAATCATATGACAAAAATGCATATGGAAACTCATTCCAATTCAGGTAAAGGCCTAAGACTATAATTTCTGCTTCAGTAAATATGAACATATGTGAATGTTTTGACAACCAAAAGAATTTTTTAGTACACTGAATTTTTACTGACCAACTCTTTTAGATTTACCCGAATACATTAAATTAATAGTGACTGACTAATAGACTCTCCTTATTTAATTTCATGTCTATCTTAAATACTGAATTTATAAATACAAAGTATTTACCCAAACTTAAAAGTTTGACTTTTGAAAAACCCAAACTTAGAGTCTAAATTTAATTTGGGTAGATCAGAGAAATATGAGTAATTATATAATACGTATGTTATTTTATTATTTATTTCCACTTTTTGGAAAAATTATGCCCATGCTATTTTTCATTATTGATTTTCATACATTCAGAAAGAAAACAGTATTATCTGCTCTTGGTGGGCTGACTTAATAATTTCTTTGTACAGTGCTTTTCAGATCAATATCATTAAAAATAAAATGAAATATTAAATGATACTAAACATATTAATTGATATAATATGAATGTGATTAGAGAAAGAATATTAAATATTTTCTCTTCTGGCAACCCACATCCTTCAACACAATTAGTTTACAAATAATTTGAAAAGTATAACTTCCATGTTTAATGATGATAAGAGAAAGTAAATTATTCATACAGGCAATCTTAAAACTTAATGGAAAGGTGGAGAATAAGACCCAAATATACCTACTTGAGCTATTTCTTAGCTGAAATCAATCCTATTGAATTCAGCTAAACTTCTGTACGTTTAAATGTGTGTGAGTACTCTATCTTCATATAATTCAATGTCAGTCCTTTCTTTCTTCAACATTTCAAAATTAACAGCTCTAGTTTCTCTGAGACTATCTTTAATCCAGTAATAATAAGCTTTACCATCTAACTTGCAAGATCAAAAAATAAATTTTTATAAAAGTTAGTAAAAATAAGCCTACTTTTGGCAACCTATTGGCTGCAAGTCTCACTCAAGTCACCTAAGAGCAAATCAAAACAAAGTATTTTAAGTAATTCTATGATTTTACATAGAATCAACCAACAAATGGACTATTTCTGTATTATGTGAAGATTACCTTTAGTCACACAGAGGGCTAACTTGTTTATTTAATATGGTTATTTGAAGAGATAAGATGGAAGATGGGATGCAATAAGAAAGGGATAGAGGAAGGAGGAAGGAAAGTAAGGAGGGAGGCAGGAATGTAAACTTGAACTTACTATTTTATATATAATTTTGTTTAGTTAGGCCAATGATTTAAGATTTAAAGACTCCCTGCACTTTACTTAATTTTCAAGGCATAGAAGAACAATTATTTAGTATTAATTTTGGTACACAGAAATAACCCAATGAGTCCTCCAAAATAAACTATTTGTCCGTTTAGTGAGGATCTAAAAGCTTCATTAATTTGTTTCTTCCATATAATATATTGTTGGAATACATAAACAATATATAAAGTGATCTATTGCAGAAAAACAAAAGGAAGTACTATTTTATTTAAGGAAACAAATTCTGCACAAAAACATTTCTTACTTTAAGTAGTTTAATATTCCAGATAAGTCATTTATATTTTAAGGGAAGATCCACTTCCTTGAATTAAATAGAATGGTGAGGAGACACAAAAGCAAAAATTTTTATTTCAAATAGAAAATGAGATACAGATCATTTTATTCACATTCAAAACATGAAATTAAATAGTTGCAATAGAACCATACTGAAGAGTAGTAGTCATAGTGGGCATCCATGTCATGTTCCTATGGTTTAGGTGATCTTTAAATGAGAGAGTAGATACTGGTATGTTTTAAACCTCTTGGAAATATTGGGATGGAAGGAATTACTTGGCATGCAAGAGAACATGGTGGGGTGGGGCAGAGATGGAATGCTATGGACTGAATTGTGTATCCTTGAAATTTATATGTTGAAGCTCCAACCCCCAATGTGACTATATTAGAAATAGTGCCTTTCAGAAGGGGATTAAAGTCAAGTCACGAAGGTAGGATCATGATCTGATGAGATTTAAACACTTATAAGGAGAGACATAGAGAGCCTCTTTCTCTCTGACTGTAAAGAAGAGGTCATATGATCACACAGGGAGATGACAGCTGACTATAAACCAGGAAAAGAAGTGTCACCAGAAATTAACTACATTGGTACTGCGATCCCAGACTTCCAACCTCCATATTTGTAAGAAAATAAATATCTATTATTAAGTCATACAACCTATGATATTTCTTTATTGCAGCCTGGCCACAAATATACCTGTTATACATGTGCATATCAAAAATGTGTTTGCACACAGACATATATGTAAGTTAAATGTATGGAATACATTATATATATATATGTATATGTATATAAAATACTAATACCTAATACCTTTAAGTATTAGTATAATTGAATTAAAAGAAAAAATATTTATCTCACAACTTTCTTTCTCTCTCCTATCTGTATGCCTACACACAGAGATTGAGAGCAAACAAATAAGTACTTGGTGCTATGCCCCAGAATTAACTCCTTTCTGATACTTCACATTCAAGCCCTGACCCTGGTCATATGCCAAAGTCAATACTCCATGTCACTGATCATAGGGCATATGACCATAAAACACATAAGAACACAATAGTGAAAAATAATTTAAATATTGTGTGACTTAAGTCAGCTGTACTATCTTTACATAACACAGTTATAAATAATTTTATAACCCTAAAGGTCTTAATTGTAATAAAAATATTCATACTTGCTCTAGGTAATGTGAACTTTTACTCCATTTTTTAATGTTTTGTTAACTCACCTTGTCACAGATCCATTTTTTAGGATTTTCACTTGGGAATTGTTTTTCTCCATAAGAATCAGGGCCATACTTGCTTGATGAATGAAATGATGGGGTATACTTTTCTTTTTGATGGTAAGAAGAAAGTGGAAAAAACCTGAAAGAATATTGAGAAACATTCTTAAATTGATTTCTATAGACATTTGATTTAAAACATTAGAATAGTATAGTAAAAATAATTCATAGTTTGAGATCAGAATCCCTGGATTCCATTTCAACCTCTGCCTTTGACTATCAGTGTTACTAACTTCCATGAAGTAAAACTTTCCTCATGGAATTTTTAAAGTTTCAAATATAGACAATGTTAAGTAAAGAATTTATCAGTAAAGTCACCAAATTACTCAAAATCTATCATGTAAGTAAAAAAAAAAACTCTTAATACTAAAATGGGATGCTCCCCTTCAAAAAAAGAAATAGCCAGTACAGACAATTCTCATTAAAATAAGTTTTCTTAAAAACTTAAATCACCACCAAAATGGAGACATTTTTGGTAAGGGTGATGAATAATGGGGCTTTTGAGTCAGCTAGACATATTCATGTATTAGCTCTACCTTTGCTAGCTCTGTACCCTTACTGTTACTTGACCTCTGTGAATCTTTACTTCCATACAGGGTTGATACAAGGGATGAAAAACTTAATATACATAAAATATTAAACATGGAAGCTGAAAAAGAACAAGAGTCCAATAAATAATGGTGGTGCTAAGAGTAGAAGTAAAAATAGAAGTAAAATGTATGTCAATCCTTATTTTTATTATCATTATTATTACCTTTAGGTATTAGTATAATCAAAATAAAGGAAAAATTAAGGTTTTAAAATCCTACAAACTCTCACAGAACATCTATGATTGTGATTGTGTGTGTGTGTGTGTGTGTGTGTGTGTGTAACCTGGTCAATTGAGTGTGTGTGTAACCTGGTCCCAGAACCCACTGACATAAAAGGAATTTAAAAATCTGATAAGGCAGAAGATGAGAAATAATAGGTGAAAATAACAGCAAAGTTTTGGCAGGTGGCAAGAAGATTGCAAATTCCTAAATGATAGAGAAGAGTTAAAACTGAAAGCTAAGCGCCAAAGGAAGGAGAGAAAGGCAATGTGTCCTACAGATCCTCAGAAAAGCTTGGGAACTGAAGCTAAGTTACTGCAGAAGTGAGAGTGAGGGAAAGAGATGAAAAGTTTATATCTGGAATAAACTCCCAGGTCCTTGTCCCTGTCCACGTATCAATAAGAAGAGTCAATTCTCACGTGAGTTTACAAAAAGAACTCAGGTCTCAGGCAAAGCAGATACAGTACAAAGTCAATGGCAGGCACAGATGGAATTACACGATTTTAACTACCCACCGTCATCTCTTGCATGAACTGTACTAACGTGCTTCAGGGGACTGACTGTATCAAAAGATACAGAGAACTCCCAGACACATCAGTTGAAGTCTCAACCTACAAGGACGTCTTAATTAAAAGGTCATATCACAGTGCAATAAAGCCTCTGAGTCAAAAAGCCACTCTCCTACAGTTCCTGGCTTAATTTTTAGTCACCTTTAAATATGAATTTAAGAGTGGATTAGTGATTGGAAAATCAACACAAAAGGAAGACACACATCTAAACACGAGTAAACGAGTAAACGAAGGAGACATGGTACCAATGAAATTATTTTTTTTAAATAAAAGGAACAATGATTAAAAAAAAAGAACAAACTGGAAAATTTTTTAAAAAGTACATAGAAAATTATTCTAAGGAAAATATTTTAAATTTAGGCTTTGAAAAATTAAAGTTTAGTGAGGTTCAACAAATCTTTACTGAACCCTTATACTAAAATGTTCATACATATTATCTCATTTAATTAAGACAATTGACAATTTTTGCCACTATGTTCATAATTTCCTTGAAAATAATAAATTTAGGAAAGGGGTATCATTCATCCACTTTGTACCTCTCTTCATATTTATTTTTAACATTTAAAAATCTCTTCTTAATAGTTTTCATAAGAAATCCTTTAGGCTGGCGAGACCTGGACAGGGCGCGCGGGCGGCCAGGCAGGGAGGGCGGCCCCGAGGGCAGCAGCGCCTGCTGGCATGCGCGCCTCTCTCCGCGCTCTCCCATCCGCGACCCCGCGCCGGGCTCCTGGGCCCGCCACGCGCACAGCCACGGTGGGTCGGCTGTGCCAGCAGGATGTGCCCGAGCTCGTGGACGCGAAGAAGAAGGGTGAGGGCGTCCTGGACAGCCCGGACTCGGGGCTGCCCCCCAGCCCCAGCCCCAGCCCCAGCCACTGGGGGCTGGCGTCGGTCGGGGTAGAGGCAGCGGCGCGGAGCGCGCGCCGGCCCTGGGACTCTGGAGTCCGATGCGGTGGTGACCCCAGCGTCCCCGAACCCAGCATCTCTCCCCAGCACCCTGGCTATCAGCAGCTCACCAAGGCTGTGCCCGCTGTCCTTTGGAGAAGGAGTGTAGTTTGACCCCTTACCACCAACGGAAGTAAGGTACACTTCTTCCCTCCAGTACGACTCAGAGCGACACTTCATTGATGACGTGCAGCTGCCACTGGGCCTGGCAGTGGCCTCCTGCAGCCAGATGGTCTCCTGCATCCCCAATTGCACATGGCGCACCTACAAGGCTGAGGTGCGCTTTGAGCCCCGCCACAAGCCCACACGCTTCCTCAGCACCACCTTCTTCTACCCCAAGTACCCCAAGACCATCTACACCACCACCCTGGAGTACAACTGCCCCAAGAAGCTGAGAAGATTCCCGTCCAGCGTGGAGCCCGAGGCCACAGAGATCCTGGGCAGTGATTGCCTCTCGGATGAGTGCTGACTGAGCAGGAGGCTCGGGGTTGAGCCAGCTCTTCCGCTGCCTTGGTCCCCAGACCACCCCGGGCAAGCTGGACGATGTTGTCCTTGCTTATCATTCCAGCCCCAGGCTGACCTAAGGATACCTCTGGGCCCAGCCTGGGGAAGAAGAGGAAAAAAAAAAAAAAAATTACTGCATCTTCCAAATATTGAGATATTTGGTTTGTTTTTTTAATTTTCAAATTATCTTTCAAAGGACTATTTTTCCTGGTTTGCTGATTTAGAAGGAGTATTATTTCCAGAGTTTCCTGAAAGTCTTGATTTGAGGAGAAAATAAAAAGAGATAACCAGAGCAGAGGAATGGTGACAACAGTTTAAACCGGGGAAGGGAGGAGGACAGCTTCCTCCATTGTCAGTGTGTCTGAAAAAAAGGGGTTGGAAAAGTCTCTGGGATAGAAAAACGTGAGTTTTAAGACCTTTCAGCCACAGGTGTCTTCCCTGCTCCGAAAGTGGAGCTGTTTCAGTAGATTGTGACACCCGTATGTGTTCAGTCTGTGGAGAGTTGAGTTCCATTCCATGCTTCATTGCCACTTCCATTTGTATTTCCTGTGAACCAAAACTTTTGGAATCCTCTAGATCTTTTTCAGGATATGGAAAAACCCCAAACCAAAATAAGAGATGCCTTACAAAAAAATGCACGTCACTGCATTCTTTCCTATTTCAGAAGGTCAGGTGGACAGATGGCCCACTTTGGCGACAGTGGCTTCCGTCTGCTCCCTGCAGGTTGGTTGCAGGCACAGGCTCTGGCAGTGGCCTGGCACACTTGGCATCTGCTTAACATCTTGTGTAACTCTCCTGGTAGGTATTTTGGGGTTTCAAAAGTACTTTCATAAAGGAAATTTTTTCATAAAGGAAAACATAGCAGAGGGCTCTTCTGAGAGAGACACATTTTAAAAGAATGCTTTGGAAAATGTTTTGGGGACTCCAGGTGGGAGGTTTCCATCAGGGCTGCCATGCCTAAGACCCACTGCCACCAGGAGGAAACAGATGTAGATGTTTTTGGCAATCCGGGTCATCATGATTGTCTAAGTGGACTCAAGCTGAGGACTTTGGTGGTATCAAAATTGCAGAGAAATTGTAAAAAATGAGGAATCTTGCTTAACGTCCCCCGAGGTTATGCTTCAGTGAATTTAGTGTAAGGAACAATGTCACAACCCAGCTACTGTAGCCATAGTGGATATTTCTTTCCTGCCACTGTGTCCTGGAAGTAACCACCATGGGGGTTGGGTGTGAACTGAAGATGTTCCCAAGGCAACCTCAAGATCTCAGCTGAGCTGCTGCTGCAGGCATGGTGCTGGGTGGGGCAAAGTGGCCCCAGGCTGCCCCTTCTCACCTGCCTCCCACCACCACCACCCCACTGTCCCACCAGCCCCAGCCCTTGCTTCTAAGAACCTCCTGCCATTATTTGCAGGGCTGGAGAATAGAAAGTGGCAGATGGACTTTGCCCCCCAATATTGGAAAAAACAAACCACACAGATTTCCTTTGAATACATCCAAATTATGTCAAGTGCTCCAGGGTTACAGAGCTCCGCAAGCTCTGTTTCCCCCTTATCTCCAGGTTTTTATGGATGGCTTCCTTGTGTTCTAAAAAGCAGAACTGAGAGCTCTCTGGGTACCCTGGAGCCACAGCTGTGGTTTTTGTTACTATGAAAGCAGGTGCCATGATAATTGCTCTCATTTAAAGGCACTGGAGCCTTCTTAGAGCCATTGTGTCTGGTGTCCTCTACAGACAACAATGTCTGATCGCTCATGCTCCTAACAAATGGGACACATCCCCTGATGGAGCTGCAGTCAACTTCAGGATCTCAAGTTTGCCAGGGTGCGTCTTAGCTTGGACCAGGGGTGTCACTCTGGGACTCTGCAGTCTCTTCCATCATGTGCAGAGCAACAGATGCTGCCTGCCTTTGGAAGAGCAAATTCCACGACATTTATTGGTAAAAGTGGATTTTCTATCTGATTTCTTAGTGTGGACACTTAAGTGGTAAGTGTGATTTTTTAATTATGCTAGGAGAATTCCCAGAGCTCACTTGGATGAGCTCTGAGGAACCCTGTGGGCAGGGTGACAGGGGACAGAACGTAGGAGAATGTGGCCTCTGAGGTGTTTTGAGGGGCCTCCATGAGATTTTCTTAGGGGATCGTGTTGAGTTCAGGCAAGTCACTCTAGGTGTGGAAAGAACCAGAACCTTATCAGTCAAGTACGTAGAAGTGAGTGATGGCGGATGCGTAAGGCATGTGGACAGGTGTGTGGTTAGGTCATTCATTAGGGAACCAGTTGCAGTTCTTTCTAGTCCTTTTTTCCCTCCAAACCTGCTTTGCTGAGGGTTGCAGAAGTGGAAGCATGTGGAGACGCCGTGGAACTCTCCAGTGTGGCTGAAATGCCACCAGTCCGTGGAGGAATCATGCTCGTCTTCAGGATGGAAGTGGTGATTTTTAAACTCACTGATTAAAAGCAAACATTCCTAAGTGTGCCTGAGAGAGACAGTTGTTAACTAAAAAGCTTTTCGCTCAGTCTCCTACACTAGGGTTTTCATGGAATAAGGATGATTTGTATTTTCAGAGGAAAGTTGTTTTCCTTTCAAAGTACAGACTTTTAGAAAGACTTCATTTGAATGAGTATCTTCCCACTTGACCTTTTTCCTATTTCTAACCTTAGGAAATCCAGAATAGCATTGAACAAAATTGTGTTTTAAATTTATGCCACCCCTGGCCCATTCCATTTTGCTTTGTGACTTCTCCATTCAACAATAAATTATCTAAAATATAAGAAAAAATATTTTTACACTATTTTAAATAAGACAAACAAATAGAATACAGAGCTCTAATGTACAAAGTTGCAGAAGCATGGATTATATTTGCTCTTGGGAAAAGAGCTCTCATATAAGATAGATTAGGGTCCTTCCATGGCTAATTTGCACATGGGATGTACATCACACACACACAAAAAAATTAATGTGGCCCCAATGTCCCTGAGTATAAAAAGGAGGTGTTGTGAGTGGACTGCTGAACTTACAATTTTTATCACTTCTGAACTGCATTTTAATAGTACATCTTTGTTTTGTGTCTGAATGATATTTGCTTCTTCAAGGGAATGGATGGCTGAGAAGACAAGGCTGAAAGACTAGGTATTTCCCTGCTCAAGAATTAATTCTGCTTTCATAGACATAACATTTCATTGAAGTGGCATGCATGCATATTCTCAAGAATGTGTGGGGCGGGCCAAGATGGCGGACTAGAGGGTGGCTGCGTTTCGCGCTGCTCCAGGACGCAGGATTCGAGAGAGGAGATAGTGAGAGATTTGGGACCAACTCAAAGCTGCCGGGTGAGTCTCTCCTGTTGGGGAGGCGTCCCGGATGGGGCGGTAGCCCCGGAACGCAGGGAATTTGTGAGGTGGAGTTGCTCGGCGAGACGCCCCTCCCCCCACTGGAGCGGTAAACACGGACAACTGGGATCATCGTGGAGGAGGCGGCTCAGCATAGCGCTTGGACTCGAGCAGCCGCTGGGGCTCCGGTCGGCTGCCTGGGGAGGAGCTGCGTGGTGAGCTGTTTGGACCCAGAGTGACCGCTTCCGAACACCGGGGGGTTGCCCGGAGGAGGAGGAGAGGCCCGGCGGGTCGCTTGGGTCTAGGAGTGACTGCATCAGAGCCACGGGCGGTTGCCAGGGGAGGAGCTGCGTGGTGAGCTGTTTGAACTCAGAGTGGGCGCTCCTGAGCGCCGGGGGACTGCCCGGAGGAGGAGGAGGAGCACGGCTGGACGCTTGGTCTGGGAATGACTGCATCAGAGCCACAGGCGGTTGCCAGAGGAGGAGTTGTGTGGTGAACTGTTTGAACTCAGAGTTAGCGCTCCTGAGTGCCGGGAGGTTGCCCGGAGGAGGAGGAGGAGCGTGGCTTGTTGTTTGACCTGGGAGTGACTGCATCAGAGCTGCGGGCGGTTGCCGAAGGGGGAGCTGCGTGACGAGCTGTTTGAACTCGGAGCAGCTGCTCCAGAACACTGGTGGCCTGCCTGGAGGAGGAGAGCGGTGGGACGCTTAGTCTGTGAGTGACTGCATCAGAACCACAGGCGGTTGCCAGAGGAGGAGGCGAGTGGTGAGCTGATTGGACTAAAAGCAACCGCTCCGGAACACCGGTGGCCTGCCTGGAGAAGGAGCGTGGTGAGTCACCTGGTCTCGGAGCCACCGCTCCTGAACACCCGGGCGGCTACCCCAAGGAGGAGGAACAGGGCGGGTCACTTGGACTTGGAGTGACTGCCTAGGGCTACGGGTGGTTGGTGGGAGGAGGAGACCCAAAGTGAGTTGTTTGGACTCCTAGTGACTGCGTCGGAAACCGGGCGGCTGTCCAGAGGAGGAGGTGTGTGGCGGGTCTCTGTGTCTCGGAGCTATTGTACGGGGCTCCAGGTGGTGGCTCAGGGGAGGGGCTGCATAGCCAGGCGATTGGTGCAGAGCAGGGTCCCAGGAGCTAGGTGGCTGCTTGCTGGAAGAGCCGCACAGAGACACGCCTAGGGGCGGAGCGAAGTTTCCAGGGCGGCGGGCAGACTCTCTGGGAGAGGCAGCCTAAGGAGACTCGCCTGCGAAGGGTGAGGCTCCCAGGCCCAGGACGTAGGTCCGGGCCCCTGGGATCGTTGCAGAAGAAGACAGCCCAGCCAGGGGGTAGTTGTAGATTGAGGGGAACCTCTAGGAGGGCAACTGACTAGCGAGACGTCCACACCGAGTGACTCTTCCCGGCCAGGGGAGGTTTTCCCACAGGGACAGTAAAGTCAGAGACATAGGCACAAACAGGCCTTGCCTCAGCCCGCAGCCTACTTCCCCGTTGGATGACCATTGGTCAACAAGTGGAGACACCTCTGCCCACTAGCAGGGAATATACGCCACCTGAGGGTCACCACCCTAGAGAGGCAGCTTCTTCGTGGAGCTCTGCATTATCAACCTCCTCCAAGACTTCAGGCTACTGAAGGATAAGAGGGGATATACTAACAATCTTCAGGGACATTATAAGTTGATAGAGGAAATCTGCAATATCTTAATGACCCACTGATCCCTGAACAATATGAGAAAACAAGGGAAGAAAATGCCCCAAACAAATCTAGATGTTACATCAATAAAATCCAACGACAGCATGCCAGAAGAAATGACAGAAAGGGAGTTCAGAATGTACATAATTAAAATGATTAGGGAAGCAAACGATGAGATGAAAGAGCAAATGCAGGCATTGAACGATCGCACCAATCAACAGTTAACAGAGCAAATTCAGGAAGCAAAAGATCATTTCAATAAAGAGTTAGAGATATTGAAAAAAAACCAAACAGAAATCCTTGAAATGAAGGAAACAATAAACCAAATTAAGAACTCCATAGAAAGCACAACCAATAGGATAGAACAGCTGGAAGACAGAACTTCAGATATTGAAGACAAAATATTTAACCTCGAAAACAAAGTTGAACAAACAGAGAAGATGGTGAGAAATCATGAACAGAATCTCCAAGAACTATGGGATATCATGAAAAGGCCAAATTTGAGAATTATTGGGATTGAGGAAGGCTTAGAGAAACAAACCAAAGGAATGAACAATCTATTTGAAGAAATAATATCAGAAAATTTCCCAAATCTGAAGAATGAAATGGAAAATCAAGTCCAAGAGGCTTATAGGACTCCAAATACACAAAATTACAACAGACCCACACCAAGGCACATTATAATGAAAATACCTAACATACAAAATAAAGACAGAATTTTAAAGGCTGTGAGAGAAAAGAACCAAATTACATTCAGGGGGAAGCCAATACGGATATCAGCAGATTTTTCAATCCAGACCTTAAAAGCTAGAAGGGCCTGGAACAACATTTTTCAAGCTCTGAAAGAAAATGGATGCCAACCAAGAATCTTATACCCAGCAAAACTTACCTTCAAATTTGACGATGAAATAAGATCATTCCATGATAAACAAAAGCTAAAAGAATTTACAAAAAGAAAGCCAGCATTACAGAACATTCTCAGCAAAATATTCCATGAGGAAGAGATAAAAAACAAAGAAGCAAATCAGCAAAGGGAGGAATTATCCTAAAGGAACTGTCAAATAAAGGAGGAACCAAGATGTGTCAAAAATTTTAAATATGAACCAAATGACTGGGAATACAAATCATATCTCAATAATAACCCTGAATGTTAATGGCCTGAATTCATCAATCAAAAGACATAGACTGGCAGATTGGATTAAAAAGAAAGATCCAACAATATGTTGCCTGCAAGAGACTCACCTCATAGAAAGAGATACCCATAGACTAAAGGTGAAAGGATGGGGAAAAACATACCATGCACATGGGCTCAGCAAAAAAGCTGGAGTATCCATCCTCATTTCAGATAAAGTGGACTTCAAGCCAATGTTAGTTAGAAGGGATAAAGAAGGACATTTCATACTGCTTAAGGGAACCATAAATCAGCAAGATATAACAATCATAAACATCTATGCCCCAAACAGTGGCTCATCCATATATGTTAAACAAATCCTTCTCAATTTTAGAAACCAAATAGACCATAACACAATAATACTAGGTGATTTTAACACGCCTCTTTCACCACTGGACAGATCTTCCAAACAAAAATTGAACAAAGAAACCATAGATCTCAATAACACAATCAATAATTTAGACTTAACAGACATTTATAGAATATACCATCCAACCAAGAGCGAATACACTTTCTTCTCAGCAGCACATGGATCCTTCTCTAAAATAGACCATATATTATGCCACAAAGCCAATGTCAGCAAATACAAGAAGATAGAGACACTACCTTGTATTCTATCAGATCATAATGGATTGAAGTTACAAATTAATGAAAGAGTAAAAAACAGAAACTACTCCAACACCTGGAGATTAAACAATATGCTACTATATGATGAATGGATAACAGAAGATATTAGGAAGGAAATTAAAAAATTCTTAGAGGTAAACGAGAACAAAGAAACAACATATCAAAATCTCTGGGACACTATGAAAGCGGTACTTAGAGGAAGATTTATTTCATGGAGCGCATTTAATAAAAGAAGTAAAACTCAAAAAATAAATGACCTAACACTACAGCTCAAAGCCCTAGAAAAAGAAGAACAGACCAACACCAAAAGTAGTAGAAGACAGGAAATAGTTAAACTGAGAGCTGAAATCAACGAAATTGAAACGAAAGAAACAATACAAAAAATTGACAAAATAAATAGTTGGTTCTTCGAAAAAATAAACAAAATTGATAAACCTTTAGCCACACTAACAAAGAGAAGACGAGAGAAAACCCAAATCACTAAAATTCGGAATGAACAAGGAAATATCACAACAGACACGACCGAAATACAAAACATAATTAGAAGCTATTTTGAAAATCTATACTCCAACAAAATAGAAAATTTCGAAGACATCAACAGGTTTCTAGAGACATATGAATTGCCTAAACTGAACGAGGAGGACATACACAATTTAAATAGACCAATTTCAAGTAATAAAATAGAAGAAGTCATCAAAAGCCTTCCAACAAAGAAAAGTCCAGGACCAGATGGGTTCTCAGCCGAGTTCTACAAAACTTTTAAAGAAGAACTCATTCCAATACTTCTCAAAGTATTCCAGAAAATAGAAGAGGAGGGAACTCTCCCAAACTCATTCTATGAAGCCAATATTACCCTGATTCCTAAACCAGACAGAGACACATCGAGGAAAGAAAATTTCAGACCAATATCCTTAATGAACATCGACGCAAAAATTCTAAACAAAATTTTAGCAAATCGCATACAAAAACATATTAAAAAGATAGTGCACCATGATCAAGTGGGTTTCATCCCAGGGATGCAAGGTTGGTTCAACATCAGGAAATCAATAAATGTCATTCACCATATCAATAGACTTAAAGTCAAGAATCACATGATTATTTCGATAGATGCAGAAAAAGCATTTGATAAAATACAGCACCCCTTCATGCTCAAAACACTAGAAAAAATAGGGATAGTGGGAACATTCCTTAACATTGTAAAGGCCATCTATGCTAAACCCATGGCTAATATCATTCTTAATGGTGAAAAACTGAAAGCATTCCCTCTAAAAACTGGAACAAGGCAGGGATGCCCTCTTTCACCACTTCTATTCAATATCGTCCTTGAAACTCTAGCCAGAGCAATTAGACAGACCAAAGAAATTAAAGGGATACGAATAGGAAAAGAAGAACTCAAACTATCCCTATTTGCTGATGATATGATTGTATATTTAGAGGAACCAGGAAATTCCACCAGAAAACTTTTAGATCTCATAAGTGAATTCAGTAAAGTAGCGGGATATAAGATCAATGCACATAAATCGAAGGCATTTTATATATAAGCGATGAATCTTCAGAAAGAGAAACTAGGAAAACTACCCCATTCACAATAGCTTCGAAAAAAATAAAGTATTTGGGAATCAATCTCACAAAAGAGGTGAAAGACCTCTACAATGAGAACTACAGAACACTAAAGAAAGAAATTCAAGAAAACCTTAGAAGATGGAAAGATCTCCCATGCTCTTGGATAGGAAGAATTAATATTGTCAAAATGGCCATACTACCAAAAGTGCTATACAGATTCAATGCAATTCCAATTAAAATCCCAATGATGTACCTTACAGAAATAGAGCAAGCAATTATGAAATTCATCTGGAAGAATAAAAAACCCAGAATAGCTAAAGCAATCCTTGGCAGAAAGAGTGAAGCAGGGGGTATCGCAATACCAGATCTTCAACTCTACTACAAAGCAATAGTAACAAAAACGGCATGGTATTGGTACCAAAATAGAAAGGTGGATCAATGGTACAGAATAGAGGACACGGACACAAACCCAAATAAATACAATTTTCTCATACTAGACAAAGGAGCCAAAAATATGCAATGGAGAAAAGATAGCCTCTTCAACAAATGGTGCTGGGAGAATTGGAAATCCATATGCAACAGAATGAAACTAAACCCATATCTCTCACCATGCACAAAACTAAACTCAAAATGGATTAAGGATCTCGGAATCAGACCAGAGACCTTGCATCTTATAGAAGAAAAAGTAGGTCCAGAGCTTCAACATGTCGGCTTAGGACCAGACTTCCTCAACAGGACTCCCATAGCACAAGAAATAAAATCAAGAATTAATAACTGGGATAGATTCAAACTAAAAAGCTTTCTCTCAGCAAAGGAAACTATCAGCAATGCGAAGAAAGAGCCTACAGAGTGGGAGAAAATCTTTGCCAATCATACTTCAGATAGAGCGCTAATCTCCAGAATCTATAAAGAACTCAAAAAACTCTACACCAAGAATGTAAACAATCCAATTGACAAATGGGCTAAGGAAATGAATAGACACTTCACAGAAGAAGATGTACAAGCAATCAACAAACATATGGAAAAATGTTCAACATCTCTAGTAATAAGAGAAATGCAAATCAAAACCACCCTAAGATTCCATCTCACCCCAATTAGAATGGCAATTATCAAGAATACAACCAACAACAGGTGTTGGCGAGGATGTGGGGAGAAAGGTACACTCTTACATTGCTGGTGGGGCTGCAAATTAGTGCAGCCACTCTGGAAAGCAGTGTGGAGATTCCTTAGAAAACTTGGAATGGAAACACCATTTGACCCAGCTATCCCACTCCTTGGCCTATACCCAAAGGACTTAAAATCAGCATATTACAGAGATACAGCCACATCAATGTTCATAGCTGCTCAGTTCACAATAGCCAGATTGTGGAACCAACCTAGATGTCCTTCAATTGATGAATGGATAAAGAAAACGTGGTATATATATACAATGGAATATTACTCAGCCTTAAAGAATGATAAAATTATGGCATTTGCAGGCAAATGGATGAAACTGGAGAATATCATGCTAAGTGAGATAAGCCAATCTCAAAAAACCAAAGGAAGAATGATATCGCTAATAAGTGGATGATGACACATAATGGGGGTGGGAAGGGTTAGTGTTGGGGTTGGAGTTGGGTTTAGGGAGGGGGGCAGGAATAAAGGAAGGAAGGACTGTATAGATGGAGGGGAAGGGTGGGAGGGGAGGGGGGGAAGGGAAAAAATGGCAGAATGAATCAAACAACATTACCCTATGTAAATTTATGATTACACAAATGGTATGCCTTTACGCCATGTACAAATAGAAAAACAACATGTATCCCATTTGTTTACAATAAAAAGGAAAAAAAAAAAAAAAAAAAAAAAAAAAAAAAAAAAAAAAAAAAAAAAAGAATGTGTGTGTATATGTACATATATAGTATACATATTCAAAAAATATTTATATATTTACAAATAATCTTTAAGCAGTATTTATGTTAAAGTTAAGAGACAAATTATCTAATTCTCAAATAGGATTTGATAAATATAAGCAGGGCTAGAAGTACAACTCAGTGCTAAAGTGCTTGCCTAGCACTTTAGTGATGCCCTGGTTCAATCACCAGCACTTCAAGGAAAAGTATAAATAGCTAGGAAAACCCTTAAAATCACAAATCATTCTGGTTTATGATCAAATTTTAGACAACTATAAATTAATTTCAAAATGTTATAATTTACAAGTTTTAAATATAGAGTTGTACTTTATGCTTTCAGTGACTATTTTCCAATCATTTGAACACCATATTAAAGAAAAAAAGATGGATCTGCCTATTATTTCTATAACCTTATCAAGGAGATCTGTCATAAATTCTTCAAAACAATGTGGATATGCAGTGGTCTATACAAATAAGTCATTACTTGAATGGGCAGTTACAGAATTGGTAGAGGTCTCAAGAAGCAAAAATTAAAATGTCAATTAGCTTCAGGGAAAATAGGTCTGATGTAAATATACAATAAAAACTTTTATACATTGAGCATATAATATACTAATAGAGCTTCCCAAATAAGAACTCTAACAAATTACACTTCTTTTTCCTTACAACTCTCTTTCATTTTTCCCCTTTTCATGTAGCCCTACCATATTCATTCATAAAACTAGGTTTTCTGCACAATCCATTTATTTCATTAAAAGAGCACTCAAACCTTCAAATTAAAACCCTCTATAGCCTGTTGATTCAAGTCTAAATTTTCAACCTAGTTGTCAGGTTTCTTAGAATGTGCTTGATCTGTTCAGATTTCTTACCTTCTGTTCTATCATCGCCATTTGCCTTTTAGTCCTCCTTCTACCTCTATTCCTCTGTGCATGTTCCTCCTCCTGAAATGCTACTGCATGCAATACCTATCTTTCAAAACCCAGCTTAACACTTAGCTTTCCAAGGTAGCTTAATGTACCCATTTCCACCCATACTGAATTCTCCATTGTCTAAATATGTATTCATTAAACAAAAATTAAGTGAAATGCTATTATATACTATGTACTTTGAAAAAGACATAATGATGAAACATATAATAGAAGATGCAGTCTAACTAAATACCACTTACTTCATAATAGTAGAGGATAGGAAATGAGATAACAAACATAAGTAGAATGTGGTAAGTTTTATGGTAGATATACTCACAAGAGGCAATAAATGCACAGAGGAAAGTTCATGTTTCTTTATGCATGTGTGTGTATCCATTTGAGGGTCTACTGGCAGGGACTTGGGAAGTGAGGCAAGGAAAAATTATCTTTCCAGACCATTTATGCCAGAGTTGACTATTAAAAGATGAGTAGAGTTCATCAAGGTGGGAATCTTGTGAAGGCTATTTTAGACAGAAGAAACAGTATATGTAACAATTAGAGATGAGTTATATCATAAAAAGGAATGCGAAAGAAACAAAAATGTATTAAGCACAGCAAAAGATTGAGTTGTTTGGAAGGAGAAAAAAGATCAGGAAAGTCTTGGAGTTGGGATGAACTCGCTATAGAGAATATGTATAGTAATATATTACAGATCTTTATAAATTGCCAAATATTTTTTCTTTATTTTTACATAAAAATGAATTCTGATTGCTAAATAGGATTGTTATCCAAGCCACTGTGGATTCTGCCTTAAGTAAATTATTTCAAAATGAACAAGGTGATGGAGACTCCCGGAGTAAGAAACGTGACTATGGTACAGGTCTTAGACACCACCCATGTCGTAGACTAGCCCCCTTTCTGATGGTGGGATTCCAGTTCAGCACGTACACCAAAACTAAGCAGGATAAAGGGGTATGTTTATACAAGTTAGAAACTTGACTGCAGACTGCATTCAAATACGTCTTTCTGTGTAAACTGGAAGCAGTAGAAATAGCCAGTTCCACCAAGTTCCTCCCAAAATTTGCAGCAGAGCTTGTATAATCCAAAGCTTTCTAACATGAGACTTGCTCCAGGATCTGCCCTCAGGGTCTTAACAGCCAGCAAAAATCAGAGATATGCTGAGAGACAGCAGAGTTGCCTCTCCAGGGAGAAGAGACATATTTTCTTACTGCTAGCTAAGAAAAGGAAAAAGAGACCTACAAGGATTTCCCACAGAGGGAGCAAATTTCAGGGTGATATTTTACAAGTCAAATCTCCTGAGGGGACAAGAGAAATTTTCTAAAAAGAGGAAAGTCTCATCATTAGAATCATGATACCTCCTGAGACCTATCACAGCAAACTTCTCCATCTTAAACTGAATGGAGAGAGTAGATGGGGAGGAGAAAGAAGGGGAAGCAAACAGAACATTAGGCTTCCCCTAGAAATGGTTCCTTATAATACTGAAATGTATACTTACTTCTGGGCTATATTATATTAATGCTATAGTTTGGATCTGGAACGTCTTTCAAAGACCCATGTGTTAAAGTCTTGGTCATTAGCTTGGCGGTACTGAGAGGTGGTGTAATCTTTAAGAGTTGGGGCCTTGTGGGAGGTCTAAGGTCACTTGTGATATGACCTAAGAAAGGGATGATAGGACCCCCAACTTCTCATTTTTCCTATCAGCCAGGAGGTGAGGGCTCTCCCATGGACTTCCATTATAAAGAGTTATCTCAACACAGTCACCAAAGCAAAGGGCTGACCATGAAATAAAACTTCCAAAACTGTGAGCCAAAAAAAGCTTCTCCTCTTTTTAAGTTGACTATCTAAGATATTTTGTTAAAGGAGAGAAAGCTGACTAACAGTAAACTAAAATTAAGTATACAATAAAGTCTTGATAACTTGATTGTTAATTTGATCCATCAGATATGTCTTAAATAGCTACAATATATGTATATATCTTAGTATATGTTCAATATATTTTCCTAAACACTGTGATAAAAAGATGAGTAGGTAGATGCCTCATCCAAATACTCTTAAAATCTAATGAGAGAAAAAGACAACCACAACAATATAAGGGAGAGGGGAAGGCTTTAATATTGAGGCAAAACAAAAAATATGTAAGAACAGAGAGAGCTGAGGGCAACATCTAACCTTGGGCAGAAATTAGAATTGAAGATGAGAGTAAAGGAGCTGTATGAGTAGATGCTCAGAAGTAAAAGATGGAAACGTGGGGTTTTGCAAACTTACAAGGAAATTAAGATAGGAAATGTTCTTCATAGGGTGTTTATACTGGCTCCTATCCAAACAGGCTAAGTTTCAGTAGTTTCATCTCTTTTTACTTAAGATATCTTGGGAATATCATCCTGGGGTCAAGCAGGTGGCCCATTATAATATTTCTCTCTCTAAACTATATTATTGTACTATATGCCTTGTAATCCTGGTGACATTGATATAAGTCTGACATTTTCCACCTTCTATAGAAAGAGATTTCTTATTTGTGAATTCTAAAGCACAGGACTTTCACATAATAAGTGATTACCAGAGCATTCACTTTTTCAGGCAGAAAAAGAAAAACAAATACTTTTCCATCTTTTCATAGTGGATATAAATTTATTTAGTTTACAAGTTTCAAAACTTCTATACTTCTATACAAGAAAATGCAATTAGATGACAGTAGAGAAAAATAAAAGAATTTTCTGCCTTACTATTTGAGTAACCAAACTTCCTATGTTCAAGTCGTCATTTATTTCTAATTGCCTAGAGAGTGACTGTAAAATGCTACTCTTGCTTTAGCAAGCACTAACGAGTTAATGAAAGCCAAAAGAATACCTCAGAAAATCAGTAGTTTTATCGTCTGTGCTTCATAAAGTAGAAATTTTGCCAAGTATTTTTTCTGTTCTCATTATAGATACATGCTGAAAAAGATCACAAGCTTCATTACTGAAGATGATAAACTATGAGCAGCCCCTCTCATGTCAATCATTAACACTGGAGAGACAGACATTCCTCAAAGAGGATGCAGGAGTGAGGGCTGGGAGGCATCCCAGTGTCCTTGCTCAACAGGTATATCTACAAAGCGTGCAAAAGAGGGAGTAATGATAGGTAGTTTTGTAAAGTTCAAACAGAGCACTTATTTAATTTGGGGTAAAGAAAGAAAGGAGGGGGGAAATTCACTATAAAGTAATTAAAGGAATTTGTACTTTGGCCTACAAAATTTAATGTGATGAGCAAAGACATCTAGGTTTAAGTCTAGAGAGTTGATGAACAAATTAAAAGAGAAAACAGACAAAGAAAGTTGATTTAATTTAAGAAACTAATCAAGAACAAGAAATTTTCATGTTACAAAAGTACACTGGCTCAAAAATTCTTAGACTCTAATATTTTCATCATTTTTATAATATGGAAAATAATATTTAATGTTTTGAGGGTTGAGTTATAATCAATTCATTCCTGGTCTCATTATCAGATAACTCAGTTAATATTAACTAATCTCAGGTTATTTATTTTTATTTTTTTAAGACAAAGCATTTTGAAAGAACACATAATTGAAACATACAAACTATTTCAGTTGTATCTGAATGGGATGAGACGTGTATTACATTTGTAGTATATATATAATTTTAGCCCTCCTAAAAAACATAAACCAAGTCAACTATTCAATTCATAGAAGAGGGCCACAAAATGTTGAATATTTGTCCTTTATAATACAGAACATATTTTAAGTTTTAGCAAAAGTTCAGCAGATTAATCTCTTTTTAATTAATTTCAATATGAGAAATAACAAGTGTTTTCACTATGTGTATTAACCACCCAAATTTCCAGGTAAACCTAATGTATGACTTATTAATACCAATAAAAAAGATCTCAGAACACTCTGCTTATGTATTAAGATGTTCCAGATTAGTCAAATTTTTGCTGAAGAGAAAAGAAATAAATGTTTATTTCACTAAACAAATAAAATGAGCAACAATCTGGAATAGCAATTAGACTGCATTCATGGATGAAAATAGCCTTCATTGATATGTTATTGTAATCACTGTTTAATATACAGTGGTTTATACTTAAAGTAGGAATTCATAACAGAAATTTAAAACCCACTAACTGGATAAGGGAGGAAGAAGATGGCGGCGGGGGCGAGGTGAAGTGTTGGCCGTGGAAAGGGGTTCGGGCGCGGGGGGTGGGGGGACACGGAGCGATGGCCCGCGACGGCAGCAGGGGAGGATAAAAAGCCATCACGCCGCGGGTGTGGGTGGGAGGGTGGGGTGGGCGCCCGAGCGCCACAAGAGTATGACGGGGCTGTACGAGCTGGTGTGGCGGGTGCTACACGCGCTGCTCTGTCTGCACCGCACGCTCACCTCTTGGCTCCGCGTTCGGTTCGGCACCTGGAACTGGATCTGGAGGCGCTGCTACCGTGCAGCCTCCGCTGCGGTCCTAGCGCCGCTGGGCTTTACGCTCCGTAAGCCCCCGGCAGTAGGCAGGAACCGCCGTCACCACCGGCACCCGCGCGGGGGGCTTGGTCCGGCCGCCGCCCACCCCCAGCTGCGCTGGCGCGCGGATGGCCGTTCCCTGGAGAAGTTGCCTGTACACATGGGCCTGGTGATCACCGCGTAGGAGCAGGAACCCAGATTCTCGGACATCGCGAGCATCGTGGTGTGGTTGGTGTATGGCCGTGGGTATCTCCTACATTAGCGTCTACGACCACCAAGGTATTTTCAAAAGAAATAATTCCAGATTGATGGATGAAATTTTAAAACAACAGCAGGAACTTCTGGGCCTAGATTGTTCCAAATACTCACCAGGGTTTGCAAATAGTAATGACAAAGATGATCAAGTTTTAAATTGCCATTTGGCAGTGAAGGTGCTGTCCCCAGAAGATGGAAAAGCAGATATTGTGAGAGCTGCTCAGGACTTTTGCCAGTTAGTAGCCCAGCAGCAAAAGAGATCTACAGATTTGGATGTAGATATGTTAGACAGTTTACTTAGTTCAAATGGTTTCCCTGATCCTGATTTAGTATTGAAGTTTGGTCCTGTGGACAGCACATTAGGCTTTCTTCCCTGGCAAATCAGATTGACTGAGATTGTCTCTTTGCCTTCCCACCTAAACATCAGTTATGAGGACTTTTTCTCTGCCCTTCGTCAATATGCAGCCTGTGAACAGCGTCTGGGAAAGTAGTGATCCCTGGTTGCATAATTTGATTTCAGGCTTTTGGAGAAAAGGACCCAAGTGACTCTGATGTTTACAAAGCACCTATGAAACCCTGTGCACACCTAGTTCATATTCCTCGTAATTTATCAACAAACACAAAAAAGTGTCTTACTTGAGAGTGAGTGTATGAGTGTGTGTGAGTGTGCGTGCATGTGTGTGTGTATGGAAATAAACTTATAAATGGGGGAAGTATTGGAGAATGAAATAAGTAGACCTACAACTTTTAGCAAATAGCAGCAATGTTTTAGGAGCTGAGATTTCACATGTAAAGCTTTGGGCCCCTACTGCTTCCCTGTTTTTGTGGGGAGTAAAGGGAGGGAATGACTAAAACTGTTTGGGTTGTTGTTTGGGGAGAAGGGAGTAATTTTTGTTCTGTCTTTCCTAGTGACCAAACTTTAATTTTTTAAAATAATATATTATTAAATGGAGGTATTCTTAGTTTGAGGGAGTTGCAGAGAATGGATTTCTGTGTTGCTCACTTATTAAAAGTTTGCTCCTCTTCAGAGGAGAGAGAATACCTATCTTAAGATATCCGTCCATTTTCATTTCTTACTTCATTGTAGTTAAACAGTGTGACTTGAGAACGTTGCTCTGGAGTCTGTGTTCTGTGTTGTAAAGAACATTTGAAAAAGAACTCTTGATACACTGAGATGCAAAATTTTTTTAAAAATTATTGAATTAGGCAGTCAGAAGGGAAAAAGAGGTGAATAAATTGTATTCTTTAAAGTAAAGATGGAAAATTTCCTAGAAAAGAGAAGTTTTGATTTTCTATTTCATGTAATGTTGCATAGTACCCAAAATTGGTTTAAAAAATATTTCCATTAACTATTTTTATTTAAAATGAGCATTTGAGAGAAATTACCAGGGCAGCTCTTTTCCTTAGAAGTAACCTGTTCTTCCTTGAAATAACACCTGGGATTTTTTTTTTTCCCCCAGTAAATTCCAGTGGTGACTTTGCATAAAAAATTAAGTAGGATTGAGGCCTGTGTGTGGGGAAAATATTACCAAAGTCTACAAAAATAATTTAGATTAATTTTATAGGACAGAGAACTCACTGGTTCTGTTTTTTTTTTTTTTTAATGAATAAATGATTTCTTAAAAGGTGTTTAATATTTTCCCCTCACTACTGATCCTTGGACAGAAACCATTCTTTATATTTGATGGAATGTTCTCAGAAAACTCTTTCCAACAAGTGTACAGTAGTTATCTAAAATTGTACATTTAGAATGGAGTATTATAAATACTAGGTCTCAGAAGTCTGGAAAACAGCAAAGAAGACTGAATTTGGAAAGCATGGTCTGGAATTGCTTGGCAGATTCTAAAGCAATGAATAAATGTTTCTGCTTTGGATTATAAAACCCCATTTATGATTTTTAAAATACACTTGAAATAAAAATGATTATACTAAAAAAAAAAAAAAGACCCACTAACTACTTAAGCAACAATATTGACAGCACAAATTTCTTCCCCATGGTAGAGATGGAAATGAATATTTAAAATGTCAAGAATGCAAGTGGCAAGATTATCTATGCATGTTAACAGTGAGCTTGAATTTTAAGCTTCCAAATTTAAATGGGAAGACATATTTTGCCACCTTCTTATATTTTTCTTAGCTGAAAAGAAATAGATTTCCCTGGATTTATTACTATTGTCTCACAATCTCAAGGTATCATGGTTTGTTCATTTATTATACCTGTCAGCAACTTTATATATTTTGCAGAGTCGATTGTGAAAAAATACCTTTTTAAAAATCTCTTTTAAAGAATGAAATTATGGCATTTGCTGGTAAATGGATGGAACTGGAGACTATTATGCTAAGTGAAATAAGCCAATCCAAAGTCTGAATGTTCCCATTTGTTGAATAGACCATCTTTTCTCCAATGTATGTTTTTTGGCTCCTTTGTCTAGTATGAGATAACCATATTTATGTGGGCTTGTCTCTGTGTCTTCTATTTTGGTCATTGGTCTACATGTCTATTTTGGTGCCAATACCATGCCAGTTTTGTTTTCTTTTGCTCTATAGTATAGTTTAAGGTCTGGTATTGTGATGCCTCTTGCTTCAGTCTTCTTGCTAAGAATTGCTTTGACTCTTCTAAGTTTCTTATTTTTCCAAAGTAAATTTCATGATTGCTTTCTCAAATTCTATGAAGAACATCACTGGGATTTTAATAGAAATTGCTTTAAAGCTGTTTAACACTTTTGGTAGTGTGGCCATTTTGGCAATATTAATTCTGCCTTCCCAAGAGCATGGGAGATCGTCCCATCTTCTAAGGTCTTCTTCAATTTCTTTCTTCAGTGTTCTGGAGTTTTCATTGTAGAGGCCTTTCACCTCTTCTGTTAGATCGATTTCCAAGTTTTTTTTTTTTTTTTTTTGAGGCTATTATGAATGGGGTGGTTTTCCTAAATTCTCTTGCAGTGGAATCATTGCTTATGTATAGGAGCATTTGATTTATGGGTATTGATTTTATATCCTGCTACTCTTCTGAATTTATTTATGAGTTCTAGAAGTTTTCTGGTGGAATTTTTTGAATCTTCTAATTGTAGAATCATGTCATTGGCAAAAAGTGATAGCTCGAGTTCTTCTTTTCCTATTCTTATCCCTTTAATTTCTTTGCCCTGTCTGTCTAATTGTTCTGGCTAGAGTTTCAAGAACAATGTTGAATAGATGGGGTGAAAGAGGGCACACCTGTCTTGTTCCAGTTTCTAGAGGGAATGCTTTCAATTTTTCTCCATTTAGAATGATTAACACAGATAGCTTTTACAATTTGAGGTATTTTCCTACTATCCCTAGTTTTTCTAGTGTTTTGAACATGAAGGGGTGCTGTATTTTATCAAATGCTTTCTCTGTGACTATTGAGATAATCATATGATTCTCATCTTTAAGTCAACTTCTTGTGATATATTACATTTATTGATTTCCAAATATCATGCATCCCTGGGGTGAAACCCTCTTGATCATTGCACACTATCTTTTTAATATGTTTTTGTGTGTGATTTACCAGAATTTTATTGAGAATTTTTGCTTCTATGTTCATCAGGGATATTGGTCTGAAGTTTTCTTTTCTTCATGTGTCTCTGTCTGGTTTTGTTATCAAGGTGATATTTGCCTCCACGAATAAGTTTGGAGAGTTCCCTCCTTTTCTATTTCATGGAATCACTTGAAAGAGTATTGGTGTTAACTCTTCTTTGAAGGTCTTGTCGAACTTGGCTGAGAATTCATCTGGTCCTTGGCTTTTCTTGACTGCTATGCTTGTGATGGCTTCTTCTATTTCATTGCTTGAAATTGATCTGTTGTGTATGTCCTCCTGCTTCAGTGTGGTAGATCGTATGTCTCTAGAAATTTGTTTATGTCTTTGAGATTTTCTATTTTATTTGAGTATAAATTTTCAAAATATGTTTGTTTCAATTTCATTGACTTCAGCTCTGATTTTAATTATTTTTTTTCTGATTTCAAGTATTTCCCATCTTCTACTTTCAATGTTGATTTGTTCTTCCTTTTCTAGGGCTTTGAGATGGAATTTTAGATCACTTATCTATTGATTTTTTAATTCTTTTAATGGATGAGCTCAATGCAATGAACTTTCCTCTTAGTACTGCCTTCATGGTGTCCCAGAGATTTTGATATGTTGTATCAGTGTTCTCATTTACTGCTAAATATGTTTTTATTTCAACCCTGAGTTCTTCTGCTTTCCATTCATTGTTCAATAGCATGCTCTTTAGTCTCCAGGTGTTGGAGTAGCTTCTATTTTTTATGTTATCATTGATTTCTAGTTTCATTCCATTATGATCTGATAGAATGCAGGGTAGTGTTTCCTACTTTTTTGTGTTTGCTGAGAGTTGCTTTATGGCATCACATATGGTCTATTTGAGAGAAGAATCCTTGTGCTGCTGAGAAGAAAGTGTATTTGCTTGATGATGGATGAAATACTCTATATATGTCAGTTAAGTCTAAATCATCAATTGATTATTATTTAGTTTTATAGTTTTTGTTAAATTTTTGTTTGGAAGAGCTATCCAGTGGTGAGAGAGGTGTGTTAAAGTCACCCAGTATGATTGTGTTGTGGTCTCTTTGAGTCTTGAAACTGAGAAAGATTTGTTTGATGTACATAGATGCTGCATTGTTTGGGGCATATACATTTACAATTGCTATGTCTTGTTGATGTGTGATTTCCTTAAGCAGTACGAAATGTCCTTTCTCCCTGCTGACTAACTTTGTTTTGAAGTCCACATTGATGTGATGATGGTCCCTCTGCTTGTTTTCACAGTCCATGTGAGTGGTACGTTATATCCCAACCTTTCACCCTCAGTCTGTGGATGTCTTTCCCTAGGAGTTGAGTCCTTTGAAGACAGCACATTGCAGGGTCTTTTTTTTCTTAATCCAGTCTGCCAGTCTATGTCCTTTAATGATGAGTTTAGTCCATTAACATTCAGGGTTATTATTGAGATATGGTTTGTATTCTTGGCCATTTTGGGGTTTATTTGGTTTTTAACTTGACTTAGTTTCTCCTTTGATTGACTTTTCCTTTAGTGTAGTTTCTCCCTTTACTGGTTTTCATAGGTTTTTGTTGTTGTTGTTGTTGTTGTTGTTGTTGTTTGTTTTTGTTTTTTCATTTCCTCCTCATGGAATACTTTGCTGAGAATGTTCTGTAGTGCACACTTTCTGGTTGTGAATTCTTTTAACTTGTGTTTATCATGGAAGGTTTTTATTTCATCATCAAATTGGAAGCTTAATTTTGCTGGATATACAATTCTCAGTTGGCATCCATTTTCTTTCAGAACTTGATATATGTTATTCCAGACCTCCTGGCATTGGGGATCTGGCTGAGAAATGGGTTGAAATTCTCACTGGTTTCCCCCATATGTAATTTGATTTTTTTTTTTTTTTTGCCTCCCAGCCTTTATAATTCTATCATTACTCTGGATGTTAGTCATTCTTATTGCAATGTGCCTTGGACTGAGACTACTGTAATTTTGCACATTTGTGGTCCTGTAAGCCTCTTGTAGTTGATTTTCCATTTCATTCTCTAGATTTGGGAAGTTTTCTGATATTATGTCATTGAAAAGATTGTGTATTCCTTTGGTGTGTATCTCCATGCCTTTATCTCTTCCAATAAATCTTAAATTTGGTCTTCTCATGTTATCTCATATTTCTTGGAAGTTGTTCATGGTTTCTTACCATCTTTTCTGTGTGGTCCACTTTATTTTCAAGATGTATGTTTAGTTTTCATTGTCTGAGGTTCTGTCTTGTAAGTGGTCTAGTCTGTTGGTGACACTTTCCATTGAATTTTTAATTTGGTTTACTGTTTTCCTTCATTTCAGGGATTTCTGCTTGATTCCTTTCTATAATCTCTGTTTCTTTATTGAAGTGATCTTTCACTTCCTGTATTTTCTCTGTGGTATCATCCTTTATTTCAAAGATCAGTGTAACTATGTATTTTCTAAACTCTGTCTCTGACATTTCTTCTACAGTGTTGTCCATGGATTCTATTGTTGGAATATCTTCGTTTGTTTGAGGCACTTTGTTCCCTTGTTTTCTCATGTTGTTTGTGTGTCTTCTTATCTAGCAGTATGGGTCAGAGGCAGAACAGTTTCTCTCCTATAGTCTTCTAGTGTCCCTGAAGGCTTCCAGCACCTCACCTTTAAGGGGGAGATCAATATTAATAGTTCCACACAATACAAACTATACACAACCTTAAACCAAATGGTTCCAATTAAGGATATACAGTAATGAAGTGTTCGATTATTATCTGTGATATAAACATTAAGCTTGCTAAAAAGGGTTTACTGTTTCAAATGATGGACAATGAGGGAACAGAAGTAGTGTAAGATGTGATGTATATGAGGGAGGAGAGAAGATATAGGTAAAAATTTATAGTAAGAGCGAGGGAGGAATTAATAGAGATTGGCAGTTTAGTATGATAGAAGTGAGAAGGAGAACCCAGGGAGACAGATAGGTGAGTGAAAAAATACATACAGATGTTTTTTAAAAGTAAAAATATAAGACTATACAACAAAACTTGAATATACTATTCAGATATTCCATTCCTCAATAAATTGTTGTGTGAACCCTGTTTAGATTCGAAGATGGTAGATGTGTGAGGGAGGGCAATAAAAAGAAGTCTCAATGGAAAATTAAATGATTACTTGTATTGACATCCAAAAACTTTCCCAGCTTCCCTTCTCCACCAATAGGTGGGGTTTTCTGAAGTTTGATGTTAGCTCCATCCAGTGGGGGAGCAGTTGAGTGGGTGAGCCAATAACAAGGTGCCCTCACACCTTCTTCCAGTCTTCCCACCCACAGTAGCTGGCCCCTTCTGTCCCTGCATCCTTCAGGTCTCACTGAGCTGGAGAGAGCCTGGTTTAATCCAGTGTCTCCAACCTGTGCTCCCCCTGAGGCACTGCCCCTAGTCTCTGGCTTTCCACAGGCTTGCCAGACCCAGACTGGGCCATGCCAACCTAGCTACAATCTGATGCACCTGAGCTTCATCTTCCCCAGGCTCTGTCTTGCTGCAGTCCCAATATCTCAGTGACCCTTCAACTTGCAGGGGAACAACCAGGGATGTGCTCACATGAAGAAGTGACCCTGCAAAGAGGCAACCAGATGTCATCCACTAACATATCTAGCAGAAAGATCTCAGGTACAACCAGACCTGCAGGTACCCCAATGTATCCCCAGGCTGTGGCCGGTGTCCCAAGATGGCAGCAGCTGGCTGTAACTAAACATGTGGATAGTGTGAAAATGAACTTCCAGGCAAAAGTGGGCAGCAGGTGATCTGCTGCAGTGTGCAGATGATCTGCAGGTTAACAGCGAGTAATTGGTGGGTGGATGGGTATGTGAAAGGTGGGTGACAGGCAAGCAAGAGGTAGGCAGATGGGCAAATGGTGATTGATAGGTGGCGGTAAGAGAGCGATCTGTGTGCAAAAGATGGGTGATCTCTGCATAAAAATGGGGGGTAAGCAGCAGAGGATCATTGAGCAGTGACTGCAGCCTCACAGATAAACACTATTTTCTCTGCTTGAATTCTGAGCAACAAGTGAATGCAACCTTCCTCTAGTCCACTATTTTGGATCTCCACATATGGTTTATTTTAATCTGTCATTTGGCATCAAAGAAACAGTTCAGGGCCTAAAATTAAATGGAGGAACTTTTATCAATTGGAAAAAGAAAGTCAGATCCATGGGTTCATTAGTGCTAATTAAAAGAAAAAGTACTATGGCCACAAAGAAAAACATTTATGTAGGGAACATGATTCACAGCACTAATACTGTGATATTTTTTAATTCCGATGTCCCCAGTCATCACATATGTAGTATATGGGAGAATATTGACATTGTTTAGTAGGCCATTTTCAAAACTGCATACTCATTCAGAAAGTACACTAAAACACAAAAATATTTAATGATAATCTTGTAAATATTGTTACCTTTGCATATATGTGAAACTGAAGTATATTTTTGTGTCAATATTTTTTAAATTATTCAATGTACTAAAGTGTCTTAAGATTTTTAAGACAGCTCTGTTGAAAACACAGAAACACTGAGTAGTTATTAAAGAAGTCCATGTTGAAATGATTAAACTGAGATTTTGAAACTCAGGAAATTAAATACCATCTGGTTGTTCTAAATCAGGTTATGAGTTTAGATAACATATTTGAAAAATTATTCATTAAAGAAAGAGTTTCTGTTGGCAGCTCTCATCCATTTTTGGTTCTTGAATTGAATATAAGAGGGAAATTGTGATAATGTTAGATTTAAAGACTTTTCTTAATAAGACATATACAACATCAAAGTTAGGAATTAAAAAAAAAAAAGTTAAGAATTAGTGGCAGGGCTGTATTGTGGCAAGTTATATACTCCAGATTTTTCTACCCAGAAAAATACAGTGGGCTATTCCCTAAGGAAAACAGTTCTTTTCACCACTTCTCTATGAAGATCACGTTTTGTCTTCTACACGTTTTGTCCACTTGGCCCTGTCAAGGCTTCCTTCTCCCCTCCATGAGCTCTTCTATCCAGTCTGTATTCATCTCTGTCCACATACCCCATGGACATCAGCCGTTCTCAGTACCTGCTTACACCAAATAGGAATTTCTCAGCCTGAAAATCTCCTCTCAGCTCTTTCCATGCCTCTTTTGGAAATGTTTGCTGTTTGCAGACTTTTGGTCTGTATATGTGACACTCCTGAGTAGAAACATTTGTTTCTCCAGATCTGAATGGCACAGATTTAACTTCTGTGCAAGACACTCCTGTGACTTCAAGAAAAGAAGATACACATGTTCATTTTAATGTGGACATTGAGTTCCAGAAGCATATTGAAAAATTAACAAAATGTTTGTAATCATCAGTCACTGAGTTCTTAAGGAAATGGTCCTCATCTGGGTTTGCGCACATAGTATACTTAATACAGGATCATATAGAAGTAGGTCACATGATTATGTATATTGACTTGAAGAAAGTCAAATCAATGATTTCTTAGAAAATGGTTTAGCAATCATATTATCTAATAACATTATTTAATATTATTCGAGAGTACAATTTCATTGTCTTTTATGACAAAACAGGAGCATTCTTCTCATACTACAGAGTTAAGGGAAGCAAGTTCCTTAATAATTACCTCAAGTTCCCTTAAGAACCTAGTAATTACTTTCAGTTACAGAGTCATTTATTTCTTTCATTAAGATTCTTTGGGTTGAAAGATAGTATAAGTGGCTGTTAGTTTGTAAGAATATGGGAGAGGACAAGCTGGGTATGGTGGCACATTTCTACAATCTCAGCAACACTGAAGACTGAGACAAGAGGATCCCGAGTTTGAGGACAGCTTCAGCAACTTAGAAAGCCCCTGCCTCAAAGTACAAAATAAGAAGGGCTAATGATGTGCCTCAAAGGTAAAGTGCTCCTGAGTTCAATCACCATTTCCAAAAACAAAAGAAAAAGAATATGGGAAAGGAGAAAAGCAAATTTTTAAAGCAGGTTACACTTCCAAATTGCACAGTTCTTAAGATTAAAAGCTTTTGGTTGCCTTTTGCCAAGTGGAATACCAGTTTTCCAAAAAGACTTTAGAATCCTTTTATCACCTGAGATTGTTTCTGAAAATTTCCTTCTCTGCAGGAAGCTTCTCAGCATCTTCAGTTTCTAACATTTGATATTTTACTTCTAAGATCTGCTGCTGTGGCATCCTTTGTTCCTGCATTCGAAGACCTACCTTTCACTGTTTCCTTCAGGACCATGGTTCTCAGGAGGCACCCAGGGCAGCAGTGGCAAAAGCACCCCCTGCAAGGTGGACAGCTTATCTGTTGGGCTTTGGGGACAGAATGTCTACATTTCTCACTATCACTTGATTATTGAGGAGGGTTGAACAGGTTTGCCGTTACACCTTCCCTTCCAAAGCACCATCTTAATACAGAATTATGCAATTGTAGGGATAAAATGGAAATAGTGATTTGAGCTCTGAAGGGGGTTTTGGGAAACAGGTATCAGTTTAAACTTAAACCAGCATGTGATTAATAAAAACATCCCCCAAAATTGACTTTTGTATTTTTGTTTCAGGAGGAAAAGAAATGACGCAAGCTACAATTATTTTTTTTTAATTTCTTAGGGACTCTTCAATTAGACTCTTAGATTAAACTCTTAGATTAGACTCTTAAGTCTAATCCAGGAGCTTGTTGAAACCATTTCTATACGTATTGCTAATTCTTCAGTATCTTGTATTTCTCTTGTGGTGCTAAATATTTTATATTCTTCAGTCATGTAAGATTCTACCTGTGTACATAACTTACGTTCTTGAGTCAGTTGAGCTCAGGAAGTTTTGCAATACATCGTAGGTATAGATGATATAGGGAAATGTCACTCAGACACAGTAGAAGAGTTTGGGGTGATAGCCACAATAAGTTATCAACAATCATGCCATCAGACTGTGTTTGGCTCAGGTTACTTTGTGAAATTATGCAAACCTTTGCTTCTTCATATACTTGTGATGATCAGAGAAAAGTGACACAAAAAAATATATGGTCTCTGGCTTATGTAGTTTGTTTTAATCCCTTAGGTGCAGCTATCTTCTTGGAATTCAAACACTACAAGCCTAAAAAAAGGTTTACCAGCACCCAGTGTTTTTCTTTCATGGAGATGGATGAGATTAAGCCTGGGCCAATTGTACTAGAAGTGTAAGTGATACACATATAGGATTCATACTGTGTTAATGGTTACTAGGGCATGTTACTTCTTAGTCCCTCTTATCCAGAATGTGACATGGAATAGATCAATCATCAAAGTACTTTAACAATAGTCTTTCTGTTGTGTTTACAGATGCAAGAAATCCACTGAGTTTAAAAGAAAAATTACAGTTACTGACCAAAAAACCACTTTATCTTCACCGACATCAAACTTTGCACAAGGAATGATTCTGACATAGATAACCTGAAAGTAGTATAAATTTTACAACTCAGTACAAACATCATAGCTCTGTGTAGCATATTGACCCTTCAGGAGGCAGAAAGTGAGTGATATCATAGACCAGTGAGTCCATTGCAAAGCAGTACCACAGAACTAAAGTCCAACTGTCGTATAAGACTCCTTTGGATACAGGTTTTTTGTACATTTTGAAACATGATTGTGCTTTTCTATAAGTTGTGCAATTAATAGTGTTTTCCAATTTACCACTGTTCCTACCCTGCTTCCTGGAACCGTACTGCTGTGGTAGGTATGCTCATCTTCCAACTTAATACAGCAATAAGAATGTGCTAGATTTTACACATTTGCTCACTTTTGCTCCAATGTGCTCTTTCATTTGAATTAACTTCAAACTTTGAATTGGGTAGCATAGTACCAGATAATGCTTTGAAGAGAACTGGACCAGTTATGGTCTGTCTTATACGCTGATCCCTAGAGGTAACCTAAATTCACTCTGATCTGATAGTTCTGCTTAGAAATAGTATGCCTTGGCCAGATCAGTATCCCAAATGGGAGTGTTCCCCAGATTATAGCTGTGATGTTTTTCAGATAACCATATTGTTTTCCTAAAAGTGAACACAATTTTAGTCATGTTGATTGTTGTTCTTCTATGTCACGTTGCTATTCTTTCCAATAATGATTTTTGGGTTAACATTGAAACCATGTCAGAATAATTGCAAATTTTTTCATGGGTTTATGTCTTCTAAATCCTGTCATCTAAAAATAAGTGGGTCAGATGCTAATGAGACACTGCAGGAATGACTGCTGATTTTCTGACAGATTGTGAAACCTCATTTTTAAAGTGATGAGTATGCAAAATCTGGAAAGATATTCTATTTTCTTAACATAGGTTGATAGGATTCCATTTACTTCCTATTTAGATCTATTGACATTCATCCCTATGAAATTATGCAGCTCATTAGCCTATTATAATTGGATTGTTTGCATTACTTTTGACTTCATGATGAGACTTAAATAAACTTTCATAGTACACGAGGTGGATATTTGATACACAGTACATTAAGATTTGTGAGGGACTTTTGTGGGTTAGATGTAGCACCCACATATTTTAACATTCACTCTTTTACATGAACAATGCACGAGGGGAATGCAGTGTCAATACTTGGTCTATTTCTGAACTAGTGTAAACCCTAGTTATACCAGCCAATGTTTGCTTTTTAAAACAAGTAACAGTTGTTTTAGCCCTTGCACTTCAAGAGATCTAGTCTTTATTTTCAGTTGTCTATTAGGTCAATTCTGTTTACTAAGTGAATGTTAATAAAAACTCTATGAGCCTGAAAGAATTCTCAACCACATTAGTCTTGTCTCTCATCTTGGTTGGGTTAATTTCAAATTCTAAAATAATTTCATCTACAATACTTCTAGGAAATGAAGAGTTTGCCTTAATAAAATGTTCATTCAACTAAAACTCTGGAGTTGTCAAATCTCCAGACTGTAAACTTCTCAAGGGACAAGAACACCATTTTCTCCATGTCTAGACTTTCCAAGGTGCTTGGCAGCACTCTGTACCCTGTGGAGTACTCAGTACCTTTTTGGTTGATGTTGCTGAGGAGATCTACAAAATACTCCCTTTCAAACCTACTATTAAAATGTAGCAAAACTGAAAATTGTTCTCTTTTCTCATAGACAATAACACATGTATATGAGAGTGATACTTTATATGGAGAAGCATCTAGCATCCTTCACATTAGCATGGTTTAAATGAACGAATATATTTCTTCAGAATTAACGAAGTTTAAATTGAACATTATGAATAGCTTAGTTTTAATTCAGGCCTGCATGAAATGGCAAAACAAAAAAAAGTGATTGTCTTGAAGGCAGTTCACACAAAACACTCCATACCTCCCAAGTTATTTAAATTCACTTTCCATTGGTGAGCTAAAATGAGCTGCTGAATAATAACTATAACTGTAGTCATAATACTTTCAGGCTAAAACACTACTGCTTCACCAATGAAATAATCTTAGCAACTACACCCAGAAACAATGAGCAGAAGAGGCGTTCTGAAACATTTCACTTTTGAGACAGAAAAGTTTGAATCAAGGGACAGTATTCTCTACACCATCAAGAGGCACTTACTTTGGGCTTTGCTACAGAAGTGCTACACTCAGATGGATGTAAGGGGAGACAACTATGGGTGGGTTCAGAAATACTCAAACTTTCCATCTTACTAACCAAAACCAGTGGCTTTCCATCTTACTAACAGAATAAATATCAAAAAAAATTTTTTTAAGGGAAAAATACTATTGTTTTGAATGAAAAAATAAATTTACCTTTCCTGTTTGATTATCTTCCTACCTGGTTTCACCTTTATTTAAATGTGATTTTTAGATTAGAAGTTACATTTGCCCGGGTACAGTGGCACACACTTGGAATCCCAGGGGCTCCGGAGGTTGAGACAAAGCCAGCCTGAGCAAAAGCAAGGCGCTAAGCAATTCAGTGAGACCCTGTCCAAATAAAATACAAAATAGGGCTGGGGATGTGACTCAGTGGTTGAAAACCAGAGTTCAATCCCAGTACCAAAATAAATTAGAAATTATATTAACTGCAGCATTGCCTTATGTCCTTAGGAAGTTAAGAGATATGCTCAAAATTGGTGTTGGTGACTTCAATTTTATTTTTACATGGTTAAAATGGCATATGCTACTACATGAAGTTTTCCTATTATATACAGCTGCTTCTGTTCTTTTTATTAAATGGAAGTCATGTAGAATGAATTCCTCCTAGAGCACTCATGAATTCCTTTTGAATTCTGAGTTATCTTCTTTCAGAGATTCTGTCTTTCTAAACTACTGTCTTCAGTAGTTTCAGGATAAAGAGATTTTGTTTCACACTGAAGCTTTTGCTCCCTTTTCAGAATACTCTTAGTGAATTCAACAGAACAATGACATGTCATGCTCTAGGTTTCAATAATCCTATTACTTCCTAGGACTTAAAAGAATGGAGGAATGTAGCCTTGCAGTAAACAAAAGTACCAGCCTTTTACAATGTTAATTTCATCTAAATCTTTAAATGTGCTCTAAAAGTGACTATAATTGATAGTACAGCTTTGGAGAACTAGTTCTTAGAAGAATCATTTTAAAGATACTCGTTACAGGTTCAGGAATTTAAATATGGTACAAGTTCAGATTCTGACCCTTAATTGAGTTTTCAGTAAAAGTAGTAGTGTTCAAATATTCATTGTAAACTAGTATCTAACAAAAAAAGGATTTAATTCAGCCCATAGTTGCTGATTGAAGACACATCAGAAGCCTTAGAGTTTCCATCATTCTTTCTCATAGGATTATACTCTTGTAATTTTTTTGGTCATATTTCTTGAAAATCAGTGGCAAGGTATGGGAAGGAGAAGAGACTGTATATTTTAGAAAAGAAATGCCCTATTTTCTATAGACATGACGTATCACTTTGATTTTGCTGTTATACACCCTGAAAGCAACAATGGCAAATGCAGTAGAACTTCAGGTAGAACAATTCTTGCTGCTAATGTAAACTCATTCTCAGATAGGCAGTGCGGGTTGGAAAAAAGCACATGAATGTGCTATAAATAGAACCACAGACTTCTCAGGAGTAAAAGAAATCCCTTGCTGAGTCCACAGGTGAACAAGGGCCAGCTTCCTTAACAGTGAGTAACAGGGAGTGTGCTGCCAAGTCACTGTCTTCACTTCTGACTCTGAGTTTACATGCTTTCCAAATGGCACAAGCCTCATGACAATCCAAGGAATCAACAGACACTTGAGGAATATTAATAAACAATCTTTTATTTACTATCATTACAAAGAACTTCAGCAATAAGGGGAATAAGTTTAGGAAATAAGTTGAGTAAACATTTTTAGCATAACAATGTGACCAGATATTACAATAGAAACATCAAGCTTATGAACACCATTGCTCTCCATCAACTGGACTGCACTCAAAATAGGATAATGGAAATATATGATCTTAAAGCATTTCCACAGGAAATGTTCATATTTTACAACATTCTAAATCTTTTAGCAATTATATATGCTACTTTAACTAAAACACAGGTATTCCTTATTGCACACTTCAAAGTTGGAAGGCTACATTAGCTTAAGAGGTAATCATTATTTAAAAGGGTAATGATAGTTTAGAATTTTTTGACTCAAAAATGCACACAATGCCAAGGCACCTTAGTTATAAAAATAAACCCTTAAGACTTTTGGATTTCGAAGCCAATAATTCCTTTACACAATGAAGAGTGCACAGTCCCACATTCTGACTAAGTGTCAGAGGTCATGGTTACAGGCTGTTTTAAAGCCTGCGAACAGTCCTGTCTACTGCTCTGAGAGGCAGATGAAGGCTCATCTCTAGAGCCTGAAGGTGTCAAGTCTCTTGCAGCAGGTGACGGTGAGTAGTCTTGGGGACCATGGTTTGGGGGTGGTAATCGGGTACCAGGAATGAAGTACTCTCTTGGACCAAATGAACCTAAAGGTCTAAGTGGTGCGGGTCCTGGCAAAAATTCCCGAAGGTCAAGAGGCAGATCCCATTTTCCAGGTGGAATGCCTGGTGCATATTCTTTTAAGCATAGTGGTGGATGGACACCAGGACCTGGAAAATAAAAAGGAAGTTATGTAAATACCCACAAATGTATAAATGAGGATGATTTCAAGTATGTTAATATAGTTTCTCATCATTTCTCCCAAGCCTAGAAAATCAAGTGGTGACATCCTGCCTTGACAGGAGAGGCAGACTGAGCTTGAACAAATTTAGCTTACAGCTTATGGCCAACCAGCCATGAAGCAACATAGGAAGGATTTAAGCATGGCTCTACTTAGCTCCAGGCTTGTTATTTTTATATCCCCACCATATAATGGCAGAATTATTTCTATCTCAAAAGACCTCCATTTTTATTTGGAAGTACTATATACCATGACAAGAGGATAGATTATGAAATAAGAACTTCATTGCATCAAAGAAATTTTGATAAAAGGAAATGCCTCTGTCTACTACTGTATCAATCAAAAATTCATGGTGTATTTCAGCATGGACCTTATACATGCCATCAGAATCAAGGTGCATGCCCTCCTGGAAAAGGCCTTCCCCAGCCACCTAATTCAATTCAGCAACATTTATTAGGTCAGTGTTAACTCCTTAATACTTCTTCTGAATTTTCTCAAGGTGAGGAGGGTTTGACTTTTCCTTTTCTATATTCTGTAACCTATTGCTTATGCTTCTATCATGGGTGGTTATGACTTTATGTTGTAGGCTGTACATATCTGTGACTTTGTCATCTCATCCACCTTTCCATCCATTGCACTACATAACCACTGATTTCCAACAAACATCTGCACAAATAATTTTTCTGGTTTTCCTGTACATACCCACTTTCCTTGTTTATGAGAGAGAGCTACTGCCTATCACGGTATAAGATTATGTAGTGCCTGCCCCATGTGCCCCAAGAAACTGGAGTAAAAGCTAAAATGTACCAAGCCACCTTTATTCCTGCACTGTAAAGCCCAGAGATAGCAACTGGTTTAGCAAGGAATAGAAAGAAAAGATGAATATGATTTACAGGTCAATCAGTAGTGTTCAGATCATCATACCAAATGGTGGAGGTCCAAAAGGCCCAACGAGCTGAAGTGGCCAAGGAAGTGGCCCAGGAAGTGGTCGAGGTGGCAGTCCATATCGAACAGGTGGTGGTAGGGGCCCTCCCACAGAGGAGCCCATGAGAGAGACCCCTGGGAAACGAGGGGGCCCTTTGGTAGCCACATTAACCTGAAATTTAAGATTTGAAAGCAGTTAGTTTTAAAATTCCTGTATATTAAGACAAAGTACCAACCAGGTAAACGCCAAAACCCAGGACAGGCACCTGTCCAGAGAGCACCATCAGTGCAACAGAACGCTACCACTCCCACATGTTCCCATCGACAGCTGACAGAGGTTAGAAGGATGCCACAAGAACGAGCAGAGTGTATTACTGATTTTATCTGCACGGGAAAGGGAAAGGCAAGAAGACTGGCAGAAGGTATTAACAGGTGATTTCTCACCAGTACGTCATGCTCTATACACTACAGCAGATTTCAAAGGGAGCCCCTCCCCAACCACAGCTCTTTCATCACAATAGCTCAACACTTGCATATTAAGAAGGTACAGAACATAATGAAAACTCCATTCACTATGCATGTAATAACAGCTATTATTCAGAGTATCTTTGGCAAGCCTTTCATATATCATTCATAATTCACAGAACTTTAAGTAGTGTCTTATTTTAACTAAGAGGGAACTGAGGCAAATTTGCTGAAGGTCTCAGTGCATGTAAAAGTTATGCCAGGAACTCAATCCCAGGTTTGCCTCTAAGCTATGCTCTTCCCACCTCTACTCCTCTCTATCAAAGGGTCTCTACTCTCTTTAAAGTCTTCAACTGAGAAGGGGTTTGGGGTCTTATCTAAGGTGCCCTTAGATAAAAACATTTCTCAAAAAATGTATATTCCTGGTATAGACATACAAGAACTCGCAAGTATTTTCCAACACGATACTACATACACAAATTAGAAAGACAGTGCTTTAGTATTTACTTTCATTTATGGTACACCGTATGAGATAATGACTATTTCCTATGGGAAGTGGGTTGGAAACTAAGCAATTAAATTTTTATTTTAATACAGAGCAGCAGAAGACCTACCAGACAAAATAGCTACACACAAGTTACTAAAGAATGCACTCATGTGAACAAATGAGTCTATTGCTTGGGACTGGCTCAACAGGTCATTTCACATTATCATTATTCACTGAAACACTGTTTCACTTCCAGAAAATCTGTTACCCATCTAATTTAAATCACTCAAAATCAGGTTTGCCTCCTACTGTACAAATGGAGGAACTCCCAAACAGCATACTCCCAAGGATAATAATGATGAATTATGTAAAGTATAATGAATTTACTTTGCCTTAGAACATTCAACACAAAGTACAATGTGAAGTTGGAGTGATGACTTTTCACATTCTGAAGTTAATGATGGTCACACACACTTCAGCAACACTCCCAACTTAAGGAGAAAAGTACGTTCAGTACTGCATGCAGTTTAAGGCAAACAAGGTCAATGTCATGCTCCTCATATCCTTCCCAGAAATATACAGAACCCCGTTCAGTCCTCAACCTCTAAATACTTACTGCTACTGGATATTTAGCCAAAGAAGTAACAGTGGGAACTGAGTGGGGCCTCAGGTTCATGGGGAATGGTTTGCTTTTCAAAAAACAAATGCGGGAGCACAAATAGAACACAAACAGGGATGATGTCAAGAGCAAGTGCTGTAGGAAGGCTAATGTTCCTGGCATGACCTCATGATTCACAATGCCTGCAGAATTTACCTTGCCTCACCCATCACCTTGGCTGGAGAAAAGCTCCTGGAGGTGCTGTTCACGGGAGCTGGACCACGTCCCAGGTCTGTTTGAAGTCAGATAATGAATTTAGAATCATTCCAACGTAAAAAGAATAAATATTCTGCATCCACAATCCTAGAGTCTTTGAAATGACTTGGCCCCTTACCAGAGGCAAAGCATTTCCCAGATACTTCAGAAGACCATTGAGGATGAGGAAAAGGTCCATCCATTGACCCTTGGGAAAGAAAGAACAGAGCCCTTGCATGTATTTTGCACAAGAAAGAAACCAATTGTGGGCAGGTCAGGGTTCAGCAATAACTAGAAAGCAACATTAAAGACTGGTTGCCCAATATATGAGTCACAATTTATGCAGAGACTTAAATCAGTAAAAAAAGAAATGCCTTGGATTGAAAGACCAGCAGGAAGCCCTGCACATTAAAAGTACTGGTCCTGACCTTCAAGCGATAGCCTTCAAGTATGTAGGCTGGCTTTTCTTCACTCTGTATAACCTGACTTCCAATCTTACCAATACTATAGACATATTTAAAATTGGAAATAAGACACAGTATATTTCACATAATTATAATGACAATGGAAATATAAATGCTGCGTAGAGTTTTAAGGCTACTTTTAGAATATTTGGAAAAGGAACACTATAGAGAGTTAATTTAAAGATAAAGGCTTACACTTCACAGTGTAAAATTGTAAAGGAAAAATAATAATACAGGGACCTCCAGGAAAAAAAAAAGTTTTCTACTCTACAGCAGATTTTATAGCACACTATTTATCCAATAAGACAAAATAAGGAATCTTCTTCTATATATGTACAGGCCCACATTCTATGTTTTCAATAGAACACTCAAAAGGGTGGAAAAAAACCCTTGAAACAGTTTATTACAAAACAACATGTGAACGCTCACCAAATTCACTTCTACCCATATCTCTTCCATTCAGAGTAGCAGAGACAGGTCTCCCAGCTGGCTCTGCTGTCAGTGGAGGGGAACTTTCTCCAGCACTCACAGGGGACGGGCCAAAAGACCCATTCTGGCTCAGTAGACCTAAGGACAACAATGTCTTGTTCCCACTTAAAAGCAGACTTCACACGGTCCGCCCTTTAGCAAGTCATTCAGATTATTTCATAACCATTACACACAGAAATAAAAAGTAATTTACATACACTCTGCACCAAGAAATAGTCTACCTCCCCTTACAAAGTGCTCCCTACCTCTCCGGGGAGGATTTTGTGTCTTTGCTCTTCCCGCCATTGGTTTTAGAATCACGGGTTCATCTTGCTGCATTGCCATCATTTGGGTCATTTCCAATAATCTTGAATATTGAGAAAGAATGGACTTAAATGTGAAACAGTAATCTACTCCTTCTTAGATACCATCTAGTATAGTCTTAAAACACTATAAAACATACAGGAAGCTATCAAAATCACATACTTATGTCTCAAATTAGCAGCTTCCCTTCTCTCTTCAGCTATAGCTCTTTCTGCAGCACAAGCTTTGAGCTATTAGAGAAAGAAATATTCAAATTCAGTTGTGTAGGCTATACACAAAATAAGAAAAGGGGGGAAAAAGTCTTACCCAGTTATCATGAGCTTTCTTCTCATGAGTGGCAATCTGAAAAAGACAACACATTAAAAAAAAATGTTT
>NC_062224.1:69003856-69098808 GCF_902686445.1 Sciurus carolinensis
GAATATTGACGTGGCTGTATCTCTGTAGTATGCTGATTTTAAGTCCTTTGGGTATAGGCCAAGGAGTGGAATAGCTGGGTCAAATGGTGGTTCCATTCCAAGTTTTCTAAGGAATCTCCACACTGCTTTCCAGAGTGGCTGCACTAATTTGCAACCTCACCAGCAATGTATGAGTGTACCTTTCTCCCCACATCCTTGCCAACATCTGTTGTTGCTTGTATTCGTGATAATCGCCATTCTAATTGGGGTGAGATGGAATCTTAGGGTGGTTTTGATTTGCATTTCTCTTATTACTAGAGATGTTGAACATTTTTCCATGTTTCTTGATTGCTTGTAGATCTTCTTCTGTGAAGTGTCTATTCATTTCCTTAGCCCATTTGTCAAAGAGATTATTTGCATTCTTGGTGCAGAGTTTTTTGAGTTCTTTATAGATTGCTCTATCTGAAGTATGATTGGAAAAGATTTTTCTCCCACTCTGTAGGCTCTTTCTTTGCATTGTTGATAGTTTCCTTTGCTGAGAGAAAGCTTTTTAGTTTGAATCTATCCCAGTTGTTGATTCTTGCTTTTATTTCTTGTGCTATAGGAATCCTGTTAAGGAAGTCTGGTCATAAGCCGACATGTTGAAGATCTGGGCCTACTTTTTCTTCTATAATCTGCAGGGTCTCTGGTCTGATTCTGAGGTCCTTAATCCATTTTGAGTGTAGTTTCATGCACGGTGAGAGATATGGGTTTAGTTTCATTCTGTTGCATATGGATTTCCAATTCTCCCAGCACCATTTGTTGAAGGGGTTATCTTTTCTCCATTGCATATTTTTGGCCCCTTTGTCTAGTATGAGAAAATTGTATTTATTTGGGTTTGTGTCCGTGTCCTCTATTCTGTACCATTGATCTACCTTTGTATTTCGGTACCAATACCATGCCGTTTTTGTTTCTATTGCTTTGTAGTAGAGTTGAAGATTTGGTATTGTGATACCCCCTGCTTCGCTCTTTCTACTAAGGATTGCTTTAGCTATTCTGGGTTTCTTATTCTTCCAGATGAATTTCATAATTGCTTGCTCTATTTCTGTAAGGTACATCATTGGGATTTTAAATGGAATTGCATTGAATCTGTATAGCACTTTTGGTAGTATGGCCATTTTGACAATAGTAATTCCTCCTATCCAAGAACATGGGAGATCTTTCCATGTTCTAAGGTTTTCTTTAATTTCTTTCTTTAATGTTCTGTAGTTCTCATTGTAGAGGTCTTTCACCTCTTTTGTGAGATTGAGTCCCAAGTGTTTTATTTTTTTTCGATGCTATTGTGAATGGGGTAGTTTTCCTAATTATTCTTTCCAAAGATTCATCACTTATATATACAAATGCATTAGATTTATGTACAATGATCTTATATCCCGCTACTTTACTAAAATCACTTATGAGATCTAGAAGTTTTCTGGTGGAATTTCCAGGTTCTTCTAAGTATATAATCATATCATCAGCAAATAGGGATAGTTTGAGTTCTTCTTTTCCTATTCGTATCCCTTTAATTTCTTTGATCTGTCTAATTGCTCTGGCTAGAGTTTCAAGGACGATATTGAAAAGAAGTGGTGAAAGAGGGCATCCCTGCCTTGTTCCAGTTTTTAGGGGGAATGTGTTCAGTTTTTCACCAGTTAGAATGATATTAGCCATGGGCTTAGCATAGATGGCCTTTACAATGTTAAGGAATGTTCCCACTATCCCTATTTTTTCTAGTGTTTTGAGTATGAAGGGGTGCTGTATTTTATCAAATGCTTTTCCTGCATCTATTGAAATAATCATGTGATTCTTGACTTTAAGTCTGTTGATATGGTGAATTACATTTATTGATTTCCTGATGTTGAACCAACCTTGCATCCCTGAGATGAAACCCACTTGATCATGGTGCACTATCTTTTTAATATGTTTTTGTATGCGATTTGCTAAAATTTTGTTGAGAATTTTTGTGTTGATGTTCATTAAGGATATTGGTCTGAAATTTTCTTTCCTTGATTTGTCTCTGTCTGGTTTAGGTATCAGGGTAATATTGAATTCACAGAATGAGTTTGGGAGGGTTCCCTCCTCTTCTATTTTCTGGAATACTTTGAGAAGTATTGGAATGAGCTCTTCTTTTAAAGCTTTTTTAGAACTCTGCTGAGAATCCATCTGGTCCCGGACTTTTCTTTGTTGGTAGGCTTTTGATGACTTCTTCTATTTCATTACTTGAAATTGGTCTGTTTATATTGTGTATGTCCTCCTCGTTCAGTTTAGGCAATTCAAATGTCTCTAGAAACCTGTTGATGTCTTCGAAATTTTCTATTTCGTTGGAGTATAGATTTTCAAAATAGCTTCTAATTGTTTTGTATTTCAATCGTGTCTGTTGTGATATTTCCTTGTTCATTCCGAATTTTAGTGATTTGGGTTTTCTCTCTTCTTCTCTTTGTTAATGTGGCTAAAGGTTTATTAATTTTGTTTATTTTTTCGAAGAACCAACTATTTATTTTGTCAATTTTTTGTATTGCTTCTTTTGTTTCAATTTCGTTGATTTCAGCTCTGAGTTTAACTATTTCCTGTCTTCTACTACTTTTGGTGTTGGTCTGTTCTTTTTCTAGGGCTTTGAGCTGTAGCGTTAGGTCGTTTATTTGTTGAGTTTTGCTTCTTTTATTGAATGCGCTCCATGAAATAAATCTTCCTCTAACTACTGCTTTCATAGTGTCCCAGAGATTTTGATATGATGTTTCTTTGTTCTCATTTACCTCTAAGAATTTTTTAATTTCCTTCCTAATATCTTCTGTTATCCATTCATCATATAATAGCATATTGTTTAATCTCCAGGTGTTGGAGTAGTTTCTGTTTTTTACTCTTTCATTTATTTCTAACTTCAATCCATTATGATCTGATAGAATACAAGGTACTGTCTCTATCTTCTTGTATTTGCTAACATTAGCAAATACATTTGTGGCATAATATATGGTCTATTTTAGAGAAGGATCCATGTGCTGCTGAGAAGAAAATGTATTCTCTCTTGGTTGGATGGTATATTCTATAAATGTCTGTTAAGTCTAAATTATTGATTGTGTTATTGAGATCTATGGTTTCTTTGTTCAATTTTTGCTTGGAACATCTGTCCAGTGGTGAGAGAGGCATGTTAAAATCACCTAGTATTATTGTGTTATCGTCCATTTGGTTTCTGAAATTGAGAAGGATTTGTTTGACATACATGGATGAGCCACTGTTTGGGGCATAGATGTTTATGATTGTTATATCTTGCTGATTTATGCTTCCCTTAAGCAGTATGAAATGTCCTTCTTTATCCCTTCTGACTAACTTTGGCTTGAAGTCCACGTTATCTGAAATGAGGATGGTACTCCAGCTTTTTTGCTGAGTCCATGTGCATGGTATGTTTTTCCCCATCCTTTCACCTTTAGTGTATGGGTATCTTTTTCTATGAAGTGAGTCTCTTGCAGGCAACATATTGTTGGATCTTTCTTTGTAATCCAGTCTGCTACTCTATGTCATTTGATTGATGAAATCAGGCCATTAACATTCAGGGTTATTATTGAGATATGATTTGTATTCCCGGTCATTTGGTTCATTTTTTAAAATTTTATTTATTTATTTATTTTTTTGACACGACTTGGTTCCTCCTTTATTTGGCAATTCCTTTAGGATAATTCCTCCCTTTGCTGATAATCTTCTTTGTTTTTCATCTCTTCCTCATGGAATGTTTTGCTGAGAATGTTCTGTAATGCTGGATTTCTTTTTGTAAATTCTTTTAGCTTTTGTTTATTATGGATTGATTTTATTTCATCGTCGAATTTGAAGGTAAGTTTTGCTGGGTATAAGATTCTTGGTTGGCATCCATTTTCTTTCAGAGTTTGAAAAATGTTGTTCCAGGCCCTTCTAGCTTTTAGGGTCTGGATTGAAAAATCTGCTGATATCCATGTTGGTTTCCCTCTGAATGTAATTTGGTTCTTTTCTCTCGTGACCTTTAAAATTCTGTCTTTATTTTGTATGTTAGGTATTTTCATAATAATATGCCTAGGTGTGGGTCTGTTGTAATTTTGTGTATTTGGTGTCCTATAAGCCTCTTGAACTTGATTTTCCATATCATTCTTCAATTTGGGGAATTTTCTGATATTATTTCATTGAATAGATTGTTCATTCCTTTGGTTTGTTTCTCTAAGCCTTCCTCAATCCCAATAATTCTCAAATTTGGCCTTTTCTTGATATCCCATAGTTCTTGGAGATTCTGTTCATAATTTCTTACCATCATCTCTATTTGGTCAACTTTGTTTTCAAGGTTAAATATTTTGTCTTCAATATCTGAGGTTCTGTCTTCCAGGTGTTCTATCCTATTAGTTATGCTTTCTATGGAGTTCTTAATTTGGTTTATTGTTTCCTTCATTTCAAGGATTTCTGTTTGGTTTTTTTTTTTTTCAATATCTCTAACTCTTTATTGAAATGATCTTTTGCTTCCTGTATTTGCTCTTTTAACTGTTGATTGGTTTGATCATTCAATGCCTGCATTTGCTCTTTCATCTCATCATTCAATGCCTGCATTTGCTCTTTCATCTCATCGTTTGCTTCTTCGATCATTTTAATTATGTACATTCTGAACTCCCTTTCTGTCATTTCTTCTGCCATGCTGTCATTGGATTTTAGTGATGTAACATCTACATTTGTTTGGGGCATTTTCTTCCCTTGTTTTCTCATATTTTTCATGTATCAGTGGACCGCTAAGATATTGCAGATTTCCTCTAATGACTTATAATGTCCCTGAAGATTTCTAGTATATCCCCTTTTAGCCTTCAGTAGCCTGAAGTCTTGGAGGAAGTTGATAATGCGGTGCTCCACAAGGAAGCTGCTTCTCTAGGGTTGGTGACCCTCAGGTGGGGTATATTCCCGGATAGTGGGCAGAAGTGCCTCCACTTGTTGACCAATGGTCATCCAAAGGGGAACTAGGCTGCGGGCTGAGGCAAGGCCTGTTTGTGCCTGTGTCTCTGGTTTTATCGTCCTTGTGGGAGAACCTCACCCGGCAGGGAAGACTCACCCGGTTGGGAGGTCTCGCTGGTCAGTTCCCCTCCTAGAAGTTCCCCTCAATCTACAACTACTGCCTGGGCTGGGCTGCCTTCCTCTGCAACTTTCCCAGGCGCCTGGACCTACCTCCTGAGCCTGGGAGCCTTACCCTTCGCAGATGAGTCTCCTTAGACTGACTCTCTTCAGAGAATCTGCCCGCATTCCTGGAAACTTCGCTCTGCCCCTAAGCGTGTCTCTGTGTGGCTCTTCCACCAAAAAGCCTCCTAGGTCCTGGGACCCTGCTCTGCACCTAATTGCCTGGCTATGTGGCCCCTCCTCTGAGCAGACACCTGGAGCCCCATACAGTCGCTCTGAGTCCCAGCGATCTGCCGCACACCTCTTCCTCTGGACAGCCGCCAGGTGTTCCGGTGTGATCTCTAGGAGTCCAAGCAACTCACTGCGTGTCTCCTCATCCTGCCAAATGCCCGTAGCCCTTGGCAGTCACTCCGAGTCCAAGTGACCCACCCCGTTCCTTCTCCTCCTCCAGGCAGCCCACTGGGTGTTCAGTAGCAGTCGCTCTGAGTCCAAGCGACCTGCCACATACCTCCTCTGGGCAGCCACCTAGAGCTCTGGTGCGGTCGCTCTGTGACCAAGCGACCCACCATGCTCCTCCTCCGGGCAGCTCTCCGGTGTTCAGAAGCGGTCACTCTGAGTCCAAACAACTCACCACTCGCCTCCTCCTCCGGGCAGCCCACCGGTGTTCAGAAGCAGTCGCTCTGAATCCAAACAGCTCGTCACGCAGCTCCTCCTCTGGCAACCGCCTATAGCTCTGGTGCAGTTACTCCGAGTCCAAGTGACCCACCGTGCTCCTCCTCCTCCTCCTCTGGGCAGGCCCTCCGGTGTTCAGGAGTGGTTGCTCTGAGTCTAAACAGCTTGCCGCGCAGCTCCTCCTCTGGGCAGCCGCCCAGAGCCCCAGGGGTTGCTCTGAGTCCAAGCGTTGTGCTGAGCAGCCTCCTCTATGATGCTCCCAGTTGTCTGAGTTCACTGCTGCAGCAGGAGGAGGGGTGTCTTGTTGGGCAACTCTACTTCACAAAGTTCCCTGCGTTCCGGGACTACTGCCCCATCCGGGACGCCTCCCCAACAGGAGAGACTCACCTGGTTGCTTTGAGTTGGTCCCAAGTCTCGCAATATCTCCTCTTTTGAATCCTGAGTCCAGGAGCAACATGAAATGCAGCCACCCTCTAGTCCTCCATCTTGAAACCATCCACTCATTGATTTATTTTTGGTAACTTTGTAATTGAAAACAAATAGCTTAGAATGGGTTAGTGTTGCCTTATGAGCTTGCCTATGTGTGCATGCATGTAATTAAATCCACCTACTGGGCACAGTCCAACATGAAGATAGTAGAAAGAAGATAAGGGAGAGTGAGCAGAGTTTTAGTTGGCACTCCTATGTGGCAATAAGACAAGATTACCATTACAGAAGTACACTTTTATTATATGAAACTCTATTCATGGTTCCTTCTCATTATATTAAGGGAATTTCCATTCAATTTCTCGAATCTTTGGGAAACCCACCATAGTTCCTAGACCACTCATATCCCTTGGTTCCATTGGGTTCACTGAGAGAGAACACAGGTTCTGGGGTTGGTGGGTCACAGTCAGATGGAAGCAGATGAGAGAACATTTTGGCTTTTCAAGTAACAACAGCAGAAATCTACTAAATGTGGAGAACAACCATTTGGGTTGTGATGCAAATGAGACAGAGTTTGGTGGAGAAAAAGGGGTAGAAAGAGAAGAAATTCTTAGCTGTGATGGTTTAGATACAGAGGATAAGACTGACAGGACACACTATAAAACACCATGGAACTGTCCTTGGAGGGATGGCGAGCCTATGCTGGATGAAGAAGGCACCCAAAGATTTTTCATTCACAGTCCACAGATTCAGACCAGTTCAGCTGCTGATTGGACACACTGATTGAGCTCAGCTGCTGATAGAAGGTCATAAGAGGAAGGTGGGGACACAGCCTAGGTGTCAGGGCTTCAGGACACAGTTACAAATAAAAGCGACTATTTCATTATGCATTCCTCAGGGAATATGTGAACAGAGAAAATTTCCCTCTGCATGTAAACTCAATGAATTCTTCCTTATCGCATCCTGTTCTAGGAGATGGCTTGTCCTCACAACCATTTCAGATCATCAGCTCTGGATTCACAAGATCACCTAGGTCTCCTTGGGTTGCTTCTTATCTGGATGGACACAGGACCTGTCAAGTGGCAGCTAGTCCTCATTTTAACATCTCAGAGGCAGGCCATGAGAAGATAACTCCCAATGATCTGAAAGTTCCCATATTGAAACCTAATAATAAAGGCAATTGTATTAGCAGCTGGAACCTTCAGAAGGTAAACAGGTCATGGGGGCAGAGAATGGGATTAGGGCCTTTTAACAGCAGTTTGGGGGAGCCCTTTTGCCCTTCTGTCACATAATGATGCAGAAAGAAGTCACCATTTATGAAGAATGGGTCCTCACTAAACAATCTGTTGGCACCTTGATCTTGGATTTCCCAGCCTCCAGAACTGTGAGCAATAAATTTCTGTTATTTATAAATTATCCAGTCTTAGCTATTTTGTCACAGTAGTCTAAATGGATTAGGACAGAGTCTCTTTTCCCTTCGTGGGGGAAGAGGACCATGTAAATAAAAATTCAGAGTTACCTGTAGCATGTCCAGACATTTTCCTGTGGGTGGTCCTTACCATGGGCCATTTGACTCTTGGGCTTTCTCTCTTGGGAGCCCTTTGCTGACCCTGAGGACAAAAGTCTTCCTTGGTCTATTGGTTTCTGTGGCAGGAGGAGCTCTGCTACCCTGGAGGCCAGGGGATGCCACCTGGGAGCCTCTTGGGCTATGGGACTAAACCAAGTGGAACTCTAGAAAACTGAGCTGTTCAGGAACAGCTGGGGAGTGGGGCAGCTGGCAGTCCACCAGCTCTGTCTTCTTCTCCTCCCACATCCTCCGTCTTCTCCAGTCTGGTCCTCAAAACTATAGACTTTCACTTCCCTTCCTTGGAGTATGGCCCAGGCAGCTTAGCACACACACATCCTGAAATTCTTGCTACTACCAGCAAAGGAATTATTAAGATACAAAATCCATAACCCTCAAAGAAGAGAATTAATAAAGGATCTGACTACATTAAAACAGAAAACTTCCATTTTCATATTCTTCTATTTCATCATAAATAAGAGAAAACACAACTCAAAGACTTGGAGACTGTATTAGTAATGTGTATTGCTGACAAATTTTGGTATTCAGAGTACATAAATTTTGTCTGTAAAGATAGAGTGAAACAGTCTGGGGAGATAGCTTAGTTGGTACATTGCTTGCCATGCAACCACAAGGCCCTGGGTTCAATCCCCAGCACTGCAAAAAAAAAATTAAAAAATAGAAAAATGGGCAAAGAATATGAATATGCAATTCCCCGGAGAGAAAGCTTCAATGGTCAATAAACTTCTGAAAATTTGCTCAAATCAGTAGTAATCAGAGAAAAGCACACATACAAGAAAATGAAATGACAAATATTCCTTCCTAACTCCTGTTTTCTTTAGGAAGGGAGTTCTTTCCCTAAATATTTGTGATTTCACATCTCCTGCCCTGTTTTCTCCAATGGAGATAGAATGACTTATCTGACTGAGGGGCTTTTGGCTCATGTGTTTATATGGGATGAAACAAAAGTAAAAACAAACTTGCAATTTTCATCTTCTTCTCTCTTTTCCTCTTTCTGTCAAGTCCTTTGTCTTATTCCCAAGTTGGCCAGAACTTGAAAAGAAGTAGCTCTATTGGTTGGGCTCCCCCTGAGCCTACCCATCAATTGGCAAAAATGGAAAAAAGAATCTAATGATGCCAAATGTTGTCAAGAAAGGGAGCAACAGGACCTCTAATACGTTACTGATGAAAGAATCAATTGATTCACTATCGTGGACAGTAAGGCAGTACCATTAAACTTGAAGATATGTATTCCATAGGTATCTTTTAGGAAGATGCTGTTGTCCACATGAACATGTGTGTTCATTCAGCACTGTTTATAAAAAAAATGGAAACATTCACAATGCCTATCAATAGGCAAAATGAATAAATAATTTGTGCAATATTGATATAATAGAGTGGTATGTATATGGTATTATGCAGCCACAATTCCCATCCTAAATCTTTGGGGGCCAGGCATGTTTTGATATTCTGAGTTTTTCTGAATTCAGAAACATCACATGAAGTTGTAGGGGAAAAAATACCATGTTCAAATATATTAATATTTCTAAGAGAAATATCTGAATAGTAACTTAAAATGAGATATAGGTAATCCATAAAGAACTTGAGGTCAGTTTAGGTTTTGGTGCCAAATGAGTTTGTCACAAGTTTGCCAAATAAAGTTCTGTTTCTCAGAACTTTTTGGATTTTGGAATTTAGATGAGAGTAAGCACCTGAGTGTGAGAATATGCACTGGGTGGAGGGTGTAGCTTTCTGGTAGAGTGCTTGCCTTGCATGCACAAGTGCACATGGTCCTGGGATGGATCCTCAGCAACACACACACACACACATGAAAAAAAAAAGAAAAGCATAGGAATAAAATTCTGCAAATCAGCAAATTCAGGTTATGATGGCCTCCTTTAAGGCAGAAAATAAGGAGTATAGTACAAATTATATTTGTAATTTATTTTGTTTTTAAGAAGCAAATATGGTGTGATGCTGAGTTTTGATAAAGTTTATTGGTGCATACATGAGTATATATTATTCTCTGCAAAAGGTTGTTTGTTTTAAAATGGCCCTGACAAGAAGTATTGAAACTTCATATTTTCTATGTCGGAGAGGAAATGAATTTTCCAATCACTTAGCTTGTTGGTAGTAGAGCTGGAATCTGAATTCTATTTTTTTTCACTTGACTCTTTTCACAAAATGGATAAGATACTAACGTCTCAGAAATGAATGACTCAATGAATCAATAAATTAAATATCAGTTATTTTCTCAGAAAAAATATGCAGTATAAATACAAAAAGAAGCCAGCACAGATTCAGACTATAGCAGAGTAAGATTCAGACTATATAGAGTAAGGGAAGGGTGAACTGCCCCCAAATTCCCAGTGGCAGAGAAATCTCAGTCTGCATCTGCATTTGTTTCTCTATAAAATCATCTCGCTTGACTTCTCTGAGCTTCAGTTATGCCCACTCTTCACTCCTATCTCCTGGTGTGGGCTGCCCTTTCCAATCTTTGTGTGTTCCCTGAAGCTTTTTCTTTTACCCATCAGAGTTGTTTGTAGGAGGACAAAGTTGGGAGACAAAGTCATGCTATCAGGCAACCACCTTCCCCATGCCCAAACATTTTGATCCAGTTGATAAAAGGATAAAATTAGCATTCAGGACCCCTAAGGTGGAAGAAATACATTGCATTACACATTATATGGAAGGCTCTTGTGCCAGGTGCTCTACATACATCATTATCTTCAGACCACTAAAGGTGTGAATAGGTCTTAATAAGGGAAGAAACTAGGGGATGCATGACTAGTAATAGGCAGAAGAGAACTTGGGTCTATGCAGCCCAAGAACGAGCCTTCTATCAGACTTCAGATGGGCAGCTGGAGGAGGTGAGAAGATGGCTCAAGAGAAGTCATTTGAGTCTGAGTTTTCTGAAAGGCTGGAGACCCTAGGTTTTGTTCTTAGCTCCAGTGGGATGAGCTCTTTCTCCCTCCCGGCACTCAGCATGTTCTCAATCCTTCAGACTCTGAACCGAAGACTGCCTTTGGAGCATGGTAGACGCAGTCACCCTTTCCTAAGAGGCAAAATATTGACAGGAAGTAAAACTCATAAAGGACTGAGAGATACTGAAAGAATTCCCCTAGCATTGGATACACATTAATGAAGAAGTGCGGTCAGGTATAACAGAAAATTGAAAAGCAGTGGTTTCAATGAATTAGGTGTTTTATTATGTTTTTCTCTCTAGATGCAAGAATCTCAGAAATAGCCATGTGAGGGTATGGTTCAAAGACTTAAGGATGTCAGAGCCAACTCTCAACTGGCTCTTAGCATTTATTTCTCCAGAAGCAGAAGTTGAGATGGGAACTGTAGCCACTTCTAGGTAGGACTAAGGAGAAATGTCAAGGTCAAAATGAAGCTCACAGCTAAATCTATCAGCTTGTAAGTATTTTTCTATCTTTGAAGTCCATTCAGTGATTTCTACTTAGGTCTCATTGGCCAGAGTGGGCACTTGTCTACCCTATCTTAAAAGGGACCCTGGGAAATATATTGGTGGAAGTTGTGGATTTCAATTGGGCTTTCCAGTAAAATTTGGCTTCTATTAATAAAGAAGAAAGAGAATGTCAATATTGGATATCTCCAAAGTACTGAGATCCTCCTGATAGAGAAGGAGAAAGAACTTTTTCACTTGAACTTCTTGAGTAAATTCCCAAGTAGTCCATAAAACATTAATTTTAAATTTTTAATATTCATTTGAATTTTACATTCACTTCTGTATCTGCTTGTAAAATAAAACCAATTCTTCACGTTATTTACTATTTAAAGGGCCTAACATTTTACCCCCAAAACTCTCAAGTGAAATTCACGCTGTATGAAGACATCTCATATTGACCCTCTTATTTCTTTCCCTCCCAACAAATCCTGGGTGGGGGGTATAGCACATTTAAGAAGCTCAGCCTAGAGTGATAGGGTGGGTATGAAGCAGGAGATGAGGTAGGGATTTCAATTTACCCCTTACTTGGGAAGGGATGTCGATGTATCTTCAGAACACCTTGCACAATCCTAGCAGGCCCCATCCCAGCTCATGCACATTGAGACAATTTTTTTTTCTCTCCTGATCATCCTCCATTCTCTGCATGCTGGCTTAAGCCAATGAAAGAACCAAGAACTTTTTTTTTATTAAATTTTACATTTTGGGAACACAGTGCCTTAGGTCAGGTTCTCCAGGAGCAGATGCAGGGATGGAGACATATATATTTATATGTAAGTGGTTTATTTATGAAGTGTGTCCTGAGAAAAGAGGAAGAGGTTGGAAAACTGCTGGGAAGGAGAAAATGACAAGCAAGAGTAACTTTAGGCAAAGCCATGGGTTGATCTTATAGGAAAGTTCTGGGGTGTAAATCATACCTCTGCAATTGTCCTCACCAAAAGAGGGCTAGGTAGAACCTGCTAGAAACAAAGGCACTCTGGAGCCAGGAAGAAGCTTGCAATTGGGAAGAGATCCTAAGGGATCCATAGGAATCCCAGCTGACCCTCACAGCATCTGCTATGCAACCCCTTTGTCCCTTTCAGCCCTGTCACTCACAGGCCATGAGGAGAGGCTGTCTCTGCTACTAATTGTGACCAGGATCCTTTGTTAGAGTTCACCCTGCAGTCTGGTTTAAACTCAGATCTCTCCTCACCAATATCTGACCCCAGAGAACACTTGAAATGTACCCCTTTATTCCATGTATTGTTAAGTAGAGAATGTTGCAAAATGTTGCCTGAAGGAAAAAGAAAATAGAACTCTGAAATCTGACGCAACTCTGATTTCTCTTTGCAGAGACAAATTCAGCCTCTTTCTGACCAGCATCTTGGTGAGTTGCTGATCTGCCTGAGAGACCACATGAATTCATGCAGGACAAGAAGAGGCAAAATATCAGCTTGGTCCTCCACTTAGTGTGGACCTGCTGCTGCTGCAGTGTTCCTTCCTCTACAGCCGTGTGCACCAGCATGTGGCCTTTCTGTTTGTGATAGATTTCTATCACAATAACAAATACCTAAGATAATTAAATTATTAAGGGAAAAGCTTTATTTTTCTCACAGTTTTAGTGGTTCCAGTCTATGATCAGTTGGTCCTGTTTGGGGCCTGTGGCAGCCCATCATGGTGGGAGATTGTGATGGAATAAGACTGCTCACTGCATGGCTGGGAAGTGAAAGAGAAGAGGAAGGGAGCAGGGCCCCACAATCCTCTTCAAGGGCATTCCCCCAAGGTTAAGACTTCTCTCCATGCTCTACCTCTTAAAGGTTCTACTGTCTTTGAATACTGCCATGCCGGGGACCAAACCTCTAGAACATGGGCCTTTGGGTTCATTCAAGATCCCACCCAAAGCACTGTTCTTAAGGAAGCCACCACCTAAACTGAGACCATGTCCCCTAAATGCCCTCGCATGAACTTTTAAATGCTAGTCTTTTCCTGACAAATTTCTGACTAATTTTAGCTAGTGCTTAAAATTAAATCGCAGTGTTTATGCATGTATAAATTTATGCCAACATTATTCATAATTCTGAAAGAATGGGGGAGGTGAGTTATCTAACAGAGGGGGATTGGCTACATCAATTACAATACATCTGTATCATGGAATAAATGCGCCCACTAAAGATCATGTTCTTAAAGAATAATTAAGATACACGCGCACACACACACTTCATCTTTTACCCTTTAGGGCTTTCTTTAAAGAAATGTAACCATTCTAAAGACATACCCAAAGGTACTTGCAAAGAATGTTTTTCCTGCAAGTTTTGGATCTTCAGTGTCAGTATGTCAAGGAAAAGACCATCCTCAACTGCAGCGAGGGGACCTTGTGCAGTCTTACCATCTGCAGGAAAGTGGTGTGGCATCAACATTTCAGAACACTCTAAAGCCAACTCCTCCCTTGCCCTGAAAGTTCAACCAACCTTAACTCAATGAACTCAATGAGGAAATATTAACTCATGAAATATTATTGTAAGCAAAAATTAAGGTATAAAGAGTTTGTGCAAAGATCCCAATTTTTTTTAATAACAATATACCTGTGCATGAAGTTCAATGTATATTATAAAATGTTCTGAAAAAAAATAGAATGAATAGCAATTACCAAAGTTTGGGAAGTGTATGGGGAAGGGAGGGATGGAGAGAGGATGTTTAATAGGGGTTCAGCTGGACAAAAAGAATAACTTCTGATGTTCTACAGCACAGTGGAATGACTGGTTGACAATAGTTAATTAACTATTTTAAAATACCAAACAGAGGGATATTTGAAATCAAATGGTATATCTTTTTGTGTATTCCCAACACACAGAAATGATGTGTATCGGAGGTAATAGACATCTAGTTATCCCATTACAGATAGTACATATGTATTGAAATGCCACTAGCCAGATGTGGTGGCACATACCTGTAATTCCAGTGATTCCAGAGGCTGCAACAGGAAGATCACATGTTTGAAGTCAGCCTTAGCCACTTAGCGAGGCCCTAAGCAACTTAGTGATACCCTGTCTCAAAAAATAAATAGAGCTGGGAATGTGTCCCAGTGGTTAAGACCCCTGGCTTCAATCCTTGGTACAAAAAACAAAAAACAAAACAAAACAAAACAAAAAAAAGAAGAAAGAAAGAAAAAGAAATGTTACAGTACTCCAATAAAATGCACAATTACTATGTATCAACTAAAGTACATATTAATAAACACTTTACAGCTGCATAAGTGTATACCCTCCTCTTACAACTGATGTCATCTCTGTTCTTGGGAACTTAGAGTAAGTGGAAGAAAAGGAAACACATATGAAAAGGCACATCATGGCCTCAAAATGGGAGGCAGGAGTTCTGGTATGGAGTGGTTATGTGCATGGATTCTGGTGCCTAATAGAACTGGGTTCAAATCCAAATACTGTCATGTATTTGATGAAACCTTGGGCAAGTTGCAGCCTCAATTTCTTCATCTGTGCCATAGGCTTCATAATGCCCATCTTTCAGTGCAAGATGGGCATAATGAACCGAGCATAAGTTCATTAATATTGTAAGTGCTTAACAAAGCGGCTGGCATGTAGTAAGAGTTCAGTAAATGGAAATTTTTTAAAAAATTATCTTTATTGGGGTGTAATTTGCACTGGGTTCCACAAATTATGCAGCTATAGCTGATCTTATTATCACCATAGATTAGACTTACCTTTTCTACTGCTTCTATAAATGGAATATTAAATACATGCTTCTTTCACTTGGCCAAATATTTTTTTAAATTTATTTTTATTGTAAACAAATGGGATACATCTTGTTTCTCTGTTTGTACATGAAGTAGAGGCATACCATTTGTGTAATCATACATTTACATAGGATAATAGTGTTTGATTTATTCTGTTATTTTTTCCTCCCCCTCCCCTCCCACCCCTCTTTTCCCTTTATACAATCCCTCCTTCCTCCATTCTTGCCCCCCTCCCACCCTGCATTATGTGTCATCATCTGCTTATCATCTCACCCCAATTAGAATGGTGATTATCAATAATACAAGCAACAATAGGTGTTGGCTAGGATGTGGGGGAAAAGGTACACTCATACATTGCTGGCGAGGTTGCAAATTAGTGCAGCCACTATGGAAAGCAGTGTGGAGATTCCTTAGAAAACTTGGGATGGAACCACCATTTGACCTAGCTATCCCACTCCTTTGCCTATACCCAAAGGACTTAAATTCAGCATATTACAGTGATGCAGGCACATCAATGTTCATAGCTGCTCAATTCACAATAACCAGATTGTGGAATCAACCTAGATGCCCTTCAATTGATGAATGGATAAAGAAACTGTGATATATATATGTATATATATATATATATATATATATATATATATATATATATACATATATATATATATATATATAGAATCTTACTTAACCATAAAGAATAATAAAATTATGGCATTTGCAGGTAAATGGATGAAATTGGAGAATATCATGCTCAGTGAAATAAGCTAATCTCAAAAAACCAAATATTTTTGAGATTCACCTATGTTGTTGCATGTGTCATCAGGTTTACTCCTAAGGGCCCCAAACTGGCCACACTGCAACTGTCCCTCAGCAGAGAGAAGGTAGATAGTGAAGAATTAACCAAAGACAGATCTGGTCTTTGCCTTTGACTACTAGGAGGTCAGCGCTAGGTGCCTGAAATGTCCTGATAGAGGAGTGTTGTTGTTTGCCTGGTGCCCTTGGACACCAAAGAGTCTGGCTGTGATTTATGATGAGACTTTGGGACATACCATGTTGTTCTGGCTTCTGGAAAAAGGTATGGACTCCAGGTCAACCACATGGGCAATATGTGTTTGATCCCCAATAAAAAAACTCAGGTCACCAAAGCTCCTGAATTGACAATACTGTTCATATTGCCACACACAGATGCTGGGAAGGTAAAATGTCTGCAAGGATACAGAGGCTCCATATTTGAATCTCTTCCAGATTCTGCTCTATGCATTAAAACTTTGGTTCATTCTAATTTGTATCTTTTCACTGTAATAAAACTATAATTGTGAGTGTAGTGCCTTTCTGAATTCTATGAATTGTTCTAATGATTTTCAATCCTGGGGGTGGTTGTGCAGACACAGGCTGACATGAAGTGAAGGTGGCCCTAGGGAGCCTCAAATTTGTTATGTCTGGCATCTGAAGTAAGGGCCATCTTGTGGGGACTGTTCCCCCGGATTTTACACTTCTGTCAAACTCATTGCAAATGGATGAAGACACATTGGCATGAACAGTGGAATATTACTCATAGATTTATGAAGAAGCAAGCTACTGATGCATGTGACACATAGATGAATCTCAGAAGCAGTATGCTGAGGAAGAGTGGTTTTTAATGGAGCAATTCAGCAAAACAAGACCAGGAACCCCATGGGTTGATTGCATAAGAAATGATGTGTTTTTATAGAAAAGTGGAATCACCAAGGCTTGCAAATGAGGTTGCTTCGGGAGGAAGTGAAACTTGGGCCAGGCCTGGAGAACAGAGATATGGGGAGGGGAAAGGCTGCTTTCTTTTTAGGCAGAAAGAAAGTTCCTTGGGAAGACAAGCATGGCAGGAGCACAGGCACTGAGGAACTGGAGATGACACAGCTGGAAAGACGGTGTTTTAGTCAGCTTTTTCACTGCTGTGACTAAAGGATCTGACCAGAGCAATTTTAAAGGAGGAAAAGTTTATTTGAGTACTCACGGTCTCAGAGGTCTTAGTCCACAGAAAGCTGGCTGCATTCCTTGGGACTCCAGGTGAGGCAGAACATCATGGCGGAAGAGTGTGGCAGAGGGAAACAGCTCACATGTTGATCGGGAAGCAGAAAGAGAGAGTCCACTGGCCAGATACAAATATGTACCTGAAGCCACAACACAATTCCCACCTCCTGCAACCACTCCCTGCCACTCACCTACTCCCTATCAGGGGATTAAGTCACCGATTGGGTTAAGACCCTTACAACCCAATTATTTCTCCTCTGAACCTTCTTGTATTGTCTCACTCATGAGATTTTGGGGAACACCTCACATCCAAACCATAACAGGTAGCCACCTGTTGGGAGTCAGTAGGAAGGTAGATTCACTCTGCAGGACATGCTGAGGTCCCAGAGTTTTCAGAACTGGAGGGATTTGCTGTATGATGAAGGCAGGTTGGGAAGAATTTGTTTCCTATCATTGCACCAGATCGGAGAGATGGGAGACAAAATCTACTGACTCTCCGATGTAGAGTCATTAGGGTGGTTGCCAAAAGTTTATTTGCTCTGAATACAACAGTCAGCAACCAGTATAAATTTCAATATCCAATGAAGTGTTTTCAAAAAATTTTTGACTATGATCCAAATTAAAAATTACATTTACTATCAAGTACACATACACACACATGAAAGTTTCATGAAACAATATTTCCTCTTATTATGTGCAATGCACTCTGAAATATTCAGTTCAGTTCTGTTCTATTTTGCTCATTTCTTTTTAAAATAATGCTGGTCACCAAACCAGGTACTGGATCTTCTGGAGTCTTGATCTTGGACTTCCAGGCTCCAGAACTGTGAGAAATAGAGGTTTGATGCATATAAGTCTCTCTATAGATGGCATTTTGCTAGATCAGCCTGAATGGACTAAGAAAATCTGCTCACCTGTTCAGAAGGGCTGACAATCCTGCCCAGGCTCAGAGTAGTAAGATTGAGTATTTGAGGGTATCCTGGGAACTGATATATATTATTCCAGGAAAAGAGATAACATCCCTGTTACTTCTCCTCTCACACAGAGGTTTGGCACCCACTTCAGGTGATGCATATCACAAAGTGGGCAAGTAGGTAGCATGGCATAGATAACTTGAAATGTTCTGAACACACACTCTGAGCAAGGCAATGTTACACACTTTATACTCATGGCATCTAAATTTCACCAAAATATTCCTAGTGGGAAACTGGTATCCTCATCTGATGGGTGAGTAAACAGAGGTTTAGAGAGGAGAGAGACCTGCCTATGGTCACAAGAGTGGAGAGATTCCAGAGCTCTCTCTAGAGCTTTGCCTACTTCCTGTTCCCCTGCCCTCTCCTTTTATTTCTTCTTCTTCTTGGTTTCTTTTTTTTCTTTTCTTTTCTTTTTTTCTGGGGATTGAATCCAGGTGTACTTTACTACTGAGCTACATATCCAGTACTTTTAAAATTTTAAGACAGAGTCTTGCTAAATTTCTGAGAGGTTCAGTAAATTTCTGAGCCTGGCCTTGAACTTGTGATCTTTCTACCTCAGCCTCCGTGGGATTACAAGTGTGTGCCACCATGCTCAGCCATCCTGTTTCCCTACCAAGTCCTGTCTCCATCATTCAGTCATGGGACTCATAAGGTCAGGCACAGAACATTTAAAGGGGTAGTTTGGGTCACAAATGTCATAGTGGTGAACACCGTAAATAAGTACTAGGGGGTCTCACAATGTTCTAGAGATCATTCACAGATGCAGTTCTTGTTCTTCCCTTGGAAATTTGCTTTCCAAAATTATCATAATGACAAGTGCAAATGTAGGAGCACCCAGTGAGGAGCACTCCACCTCAAGCCATTGAGGTAGGCACTGTTATGCCTACCCCACCAGGGAGGAGGGATAACTTGCCCAAGGCCTCATAGCCAACAAAGAGCAGAGCTGGGCCTTGACTCTAGGGGTTGACTCTTGTCAATCCTTGTGTTTTGGGGAATTGAGGAACAAGAAATGGGGAAATGGGAGGCAGAAGGAACTTGCTCAAGTTTGAGGACATGCCAAATGCTTTCAAAGAAGCCCAAGAACAGAAGAGAGACACACAAGAAAAACAGCAGAATGCCAGCCAAGCATGATTTGCATGCCACATGACCAAGAGCCCAGCTCCATGACAGTTTGTTACTGTGTTCAAAATGGCCATGTGTAAAAATGGCTCCTATAAACAAGATGATAAAAAGACTCCCTTACTGCCCCACCCCCCAAATAATGGCAGCTCCATTATTTGAGAGCCCCAACCCAGCAGATCTACCAAAAACCAGCCTTTGCTGTGGGTTCCCACTCAGGGAAGGTGAATTATTATTTTTTTATAAAGATTTTGTTATTTTCTAGTGAAGGGTGTAAGACTGTGCATCCAGTCTTAGGGGCTCTGACAGCTCAGTGGACCAGGAAAGAATCTCCATCCACCCTGTCTTGGCATGAGTGGTGAGGTTGCTGGAAGCCACAAGCCAGGGGAGGAGAATGGAGGAAAAGGCGGGCAGCTAGACAGACAGCAGAGGCTTTATAAATAACTCTGTCCTCCCTCTGCCTCGGAATCACAGCACCGTGAGAGTCTGTGAGATTACATGAAGAGCAGGCAGGGTCCTGGAGAAACTAAAGCATCAGGACGGATGGGGGTTGTGGGCAGGCGATAAACTGGACACTCTGATTAATGATGATGCAGGTAAACAGACAGCCTCTGGGAGGAGTCCGGAAGTCCCAGGTGGGCACATGTATGTGTGAGTGCACGTGTGTGTGCACCTATGTGTAAGTGTGTGAGAGAGAGGGCAACTCAGGATCTCCTTTGTATTTTCATCCTTTGTATTTCTTAACCTAATCAAACTGGTTCCCTTCTATATAGAGCCTTGTATGGTCCCCAAACTCTCCCTACCAATCCATCTCTCCCCTCATCTTCAAAGATTACTACAGGCTATTCTTGAGGAATGATTTACTTAACTTTAACACCTGCACCCCACTGGCCAGGAGTGGAAGAAAGATCTTACAACCAGATCCTAAAGAAGGGGCTCCCGCAATGACTATATGGGACCTTCTAAGGAGAAGGTCCCATACCCCTTCCCTCTGCAGAGTCCAGGAGTCCCTCACTGACCTACCTCAGGAAGTCAAGACATGGCACAAATCTGCTCACCCAGACTTAGATGTTGCTGTACCTTTATTTTACATTTATTTGTATATGGTACTGAGAATCAAACCCAATGCCCCACACATGCTAGGCAAGTGCTGTTCCTCTGAGCCATAATCCCAGTCCCATGACTGTTTCTTTGATTCCAACCTCCTCTGAAGTTCCTCGTCTCTATCAAACAATCTTAGTTAGACTTCATGGTCTCTCTGTCTCTGGCCACTCAATTCCACAGGAGCCTACCTGGCCTAGGGTAGCCATAGGAACTGCTAAGAGTGTTACCATTATCCCAGGCCCAAGGCCTTACTTCAGAGGTCCCAAAATATTAGTATGATCACTTGCACCAAAACTGAAACAGAAAAGATAATGGTGAAAAGCAGGAGAAGAACTTTAACCGATACGGTAATGTTGGGAAGTGAAACCCAGCATCTCGGCCTGGTCTTTGAGTTACTGACATGGGGTGTATGTTTGAATAGAAGAAATGGGATGAGGGTGAGAAATCCTGGTTCAACTGTGGTCTGGTTGATCGTTTCTACTAGGTGGTCCCAGAGAAGTCCTTATGCTTGAGGAGGAAATTTCTACTTGTTGCCCAGGATGATGTTTTTCTGTCAGATCTTTGACCCTGGAGGGGGATGATGCCTGGAGACTTCTAGGCACCACTCCAGAGACCTGATGGTATGAAAGCTGACTGTGGAATGTCCTTGAAAATCTTGTCTCAGTCTTGAAGGGAGTTGAGATAGGTCAGGAAAATGGCTAAAAACTGGTGTTTAGATGAACCCTCTGTGAACAGGTAATATTTCTACATGCAGAGCAGAGCAGAGTTGAAGGTAATGAAAGAGACATAGGAATGAAAGTAGAGTCTCCAGTGTGTGTGTGTGGGGGGGAGGGTGCTAGGCAAGTGCCCCATCACTGAGCTACACCCCAAGTCAAGATGCCAAGCTTTTACCCTGCTCTAGTTACATATTAGACATCTGCAAGCCTATATGAAGAGCCATTGGCAAAAGGAGATTCTCTAAGTCCTTGTTTTAAGAGGAATTGTCAGGCCCTTTCAAATCCATGCAGCATTAATGGAGCTCAGCACTGAGCTAGGCACCAGGGAAGGTTGAAGTCTGAGATTTTATCCTGTCTTCAAGAGACTTACAGTCTTCTTGGTGATGTAAAAATGACCATGAGACAAAGAGAGACATGTACATAATGTCTCTCAATGGGACAAGTCCATGTGCAGATAATTGAATTCTGAGCACATCCGACACAAGGACATCGTTACCAAAGATACACACCATCGCCCATACACGCATACTTTCTCCTTCGAATCCCTCAGTGGTTAGGCTGCATAGCCACAACAGGATGGAGTTAAGACCAATAGCCTGGGTGGGTTTCAACACGAGTTCTCAATGCCACCTCATGATTGCTGGTATCATGTGAGTTTAGCTCACAAGATAAACCAGTGTCTCTTGCCCAGCAGCCACTGCAGCCACATCAATTTGACTCAAATTGAGTCTGGTCTCTCTCTGGGTGATTTTGAGGGCAGGTGTGTCAGTCATCTTTCTGTCACTATAACAAATATTTGAGATCATTGATTTATAAAGATAAAAGTTTTAATTTGGTTCATGGTTCTAAGGGTTTTCAGTCCATGGCCCTATTGACTTGGGGCTTCTTTTAGTCAGCTTTTTCACTGCTGTGACTAAAGGACCCAATTAGAACAACTGCAGAGAAGGAAAAGTTTATGTGAGGGCTCACAGTTTCAGAGGTCTCAGTCGATAGCAGACTCCATTCCTTGTGGCTCAAAGTGAGGTTGAACATCGTGGCAGAAGAGTGTGGCAGAGGGAAGCAGCTCACATGGTGATCTGAAAGTAGAGTGAGAGAGATCTGCACTTGCCCAATACAAATATACCCCAAAGCTATGCCCCCAGTGCCCACCTCCTAGCCACATACCACACCTGCCTTCGGTTACCACTCATTTCATCCCATCAGGTGGTTAATTCACTGATTGGATTAAGGCTCTCATAACCCGATCATTTCTTATCTGAACCTTCTTACATTGTCTCAAATGTGAGCTTTTGGGGGCTACCTCACATTCCAACCAGAACAGGTCCTGTGACAAGGCAGCACATTATGGCAGGGCAGAGCAAAGTCACTCACCTCATGACTGAGAAGTGAAATGAAAGAAGAGAAAGGGACTGGGGTCCCATAATCTCCTTCAAGAGCATACCCCCAGTGATTGAACACTTCTTGCTAGGATCCTCTTCTTGAAGGTTCCACTGCTTTCCAGTAGCACCACAGGCAGGGGACCAGGCCATTAGTAATACATGCAGCTTCAGGGGATACTCAGATCCAAACCACAGCAGTGGAGTTGGTTTTGTCTTGTTGCTCACTGCTTTCCTTTTCTTGTTTCAGTACATTTTCCCTGGGGGAAGAGTTTCACTAACTTGACTACTGTCCTCAGCAGTTCCTTCTAGAGATGCAAATATCTTTCAAATCCCTGAGATTGAGGTTTAAGTCATTTCTTCTGGAATTCTCTTGCAGGGAGAGGCATGGTGTTAGGTTTGGTTTTTCCTTCATGCTGGGAGCCAGTTGTTATAGAATTATGGAAATCTGTGCCACAGAACATGCTGCCCACTTTTAGAAATCTCCCTAAACTACATGAATTCAGCCAGAGTGCATTTATATATTGCTAAATAAGAGTTCCACACACATGTAGAAGTTTAACATCCTCAGATAAATAGCTCTGCAAGGAGAAAATGCAAATTATGACTTAAAGTCAGCTTCTTCTTCTGTGTACTGCATACCAATAGGACTTTACCCTTTAGCTAGGACAATGTAGCTACTACTTCTTTTACAGATATATGCCCTGCATGAAGTTTTTTCCTGGGACTGTTAGAAAAATAAGTAGACTATTAGTTACTTGGTTTTCTCTTTGGAAACCCTGTAGGGTTAGATGTTAAGTTTTTAACCAAGTCTTGGATTGACCACACTTTAGAACATCACTTTGGGCAGGACCGAAAAAGGCTAAAGCAAGTTCCGAGAAAGAGTGTGGACAGTCAGATGGGTTGGAAGGTGCCAAACTTGTTCCAGAGATTTTATAATCAGGTTTCCACAATCAAGATCTCATACCAAGGAAAGAATGTACACAGGTAGAGAGGAATTGTAAGAAATCAGTCAGAACTTCAAAGATCTAAATATGAAGGCATAAAGCACCACACACTTGGGGACAGGAGGAAAATTAGTCACATAAATTGATCAGCAGGAAGGTGCAATTGTAGGGTAATATGAGCTGAAGATGCCACCAAATGTCTGTGGACCCTAAGGGTTGGTAGATTCCCAAAGTTCTCAGGAAGCCCAGTCTGGGTCCATGAGCTCCTTTACTCCATGAGTGAAAGAGGTAGAATCAAGGGGTTGATTGGTTTTAAACAGTTGTCTAATGATTCTGCTGGATTAATCTTCCTCAGTCTTAAAAGGAAAAAAAAAGAGAAGTAGAAAAGTTGGAAAGAGCTTAGGAGAAAGGAGTGTGGACCAGCAAAGGCAAAGAAAAATCGGGCAAAATAAGAGAAATATTAAGCAGGAGAAAATAAAGGATGAATGAAAATTAGGATCTCAAAGTCAATAAATAATAGAATAAATTCTGTGTATGTGTGCACTTGTGTGTGTGTGTGTGTGCACCACACTCACTTTATGTGGGACCATGTGGAACAGATGTGTTTTACTCCTTTGCTTATGCTAAGAACATCTAGAAACTCTGGGTCGTTTATACAGAGCATAGGAAGATTTTGGAGAAGAGAAAAAGGAGGGTCATCCAGGCACTGTGAGGCCTAAGAAATGACACAGTAACAACTTTTCTGAATGGAATATTTTTTTGGTTCAGATCTGAAGCTGAAGAAGCCAGTAATAGATACAACAATCAACAACAACTAATAATAGACAAACAAAAACCCAATCCAGTGAAAGTCAGGAGGAAAGAGGCAGCCTACTAAAATAGGATACTTTTAGATAATAACCACCCTACTCCAAATACTGCAGAAAATACTGTGACCACCATTCCCACCCATGCTAGCAAAGGCCTGATAGGGATCATGAACAGTCACTCTCATGAGGCTATAATAAGGTGCTCCAACACCCATTCTAGAGCAGTGTTAGAAAAAAATAAAGAGCAGGACTTTCATCTCTGACAGCTGGTAACAAAGACCAAGCTTTGTGGTGTGAATACAGATCACAGCACAATGAGGAACTCTTCACTCATCAGGTTTGAGGAAGCCTCCTTGGGAGCCAGTGGAGGTTGAATGATATTTTTGACTTTTTTACCACCTAGCAATAACAAGGCAGGACCAGTCTGCCAGCGGAGTGACTCAGAAAGTCAATTAAACCAGAAGGTTTAAGTAAGATTCACTCTTATAATATGAACACATCCAATTTTCAATGAAAAAAAAAGCTCAATTGTCAAAACAAGGAATATCTCATATCAAGGAATATCTCAAACTGTTTGAAAAAAGATAATCAACAGAGGTCAACACAAAGGTTAGAATTACCTCATAACAATTTTAAAGCAGTTATGACAAAATTGCTTCCATTAACAAGTAGGAACACATTTGAAACATAAAATAATAAAAAGCCTTAGCAAATAAATAGATAATGTAAAGAATCAAATGGAAAATTACAACTTAAAAATAAAATAACCAGTGGAAAGTCTAGCAGAATGGAGAAGACAGAGGAAAGAATCAGTGAACTAAAAGATAAAACATTGGAAATTACACAATCAGCACAATAGAAAGAAAATAAACTTTCAAAAAGAACAAAATCCCAGGAAAATAAATTTGTGCCATTAAAGTAAGTATGGGGGAGAAGAAAGTGGATGGGACTAAAGAATATATATATAATTTTTTTTTAAAGGCAGAAAGCTCCCCAAATTTGGCAAGCAACATAAACCTACAGATTTAGGAATCTTAGAAAATCCAAAACAGGATAAAGATAAAAAATTCCATACCCAGAAATATAATAATTTAACTTCAGAAAACTAAGACAAATAAAAAAAAATCTTGGAAAGCAGCCGTTTTTCCTATAGGGGGAGAACAATTGAAATGACAGCAGATTTCTCATAAGAAAACATGGAAGTCAGAAGGAAGTAGGATCATATTTTTCAAATGGTGAAACAAAAGAATTGTCAACCCAGAATTTGATAGCCAGAAAACATATCATCCAAGAATAAACTGGAAATAAAGGCATTGTCAGATGAGGAAAATCTACTTCCTCATTGCCTTAAGAGTATGGATAAAGAAATTTCTCTAAACATAAAGGGAATAATAAAATTTTGGAGCATCAGGAAGGAAGCAAAAGTATGGGTAAATACAATACATTTTTATTTTCTTGTTGAGTTTTAAAAATTATACTTGACTGTTGAAATAAAATTGCAATATCCTTTGATGTGGTTCTAAGTGTGTGCAAGGAAATCTTTATAATGACTGTAGTATAAGTGAAGAAGAGAGAGGAAACAGAAAGGTAGTAAAAGTTCTATACATTATTAGAAATAAAAAACACCACTAGACTGATAAGTTATGGATATATAATACAATACCTAGGACAACCACTAAAAACAATACAAAAAGTTACTTTAAAATATCAAAATCAAGATGAAAATATTAAAAAGAGTTTGTGTACTTAATAAAAGGCAGGAAAAAATGAGAAACAAGGTATAAAATTAAATGGCATACTTAAGCCCTAACACATCAATAAACATATTATACACAAATGGTCCAAATATACCAATAAAAAAAACAGAGTTTGGCAGAGTGAGTGAGAAAAAAAATATTACACATTACCCAACTCTATTCTTCTATAAGAAACTCATGTCAAATATAATGACATAGACAAATTGAAAGTAAGAGGGTGGGAAAATATAAAAAGTAAACATTAATCAGAAGGAAGCAGGCATAGTTATGTTAATTTCAGAAAAATTGGACTTCAGAGCAAAGAAAACCACCAGAAAGAGAGGAACTATATAAGTTCATATGTCAATTCACCAAGGAGACACATGAATCCTAAATGTGTATGCACCAAACACCAGAGCTGCAAATATGTCAAGCAACACAGAAGAACTGGAAGGAAAAATAGGTAAATGAAAATGATAGTTGGACACATCAACATCTCTCTTTCAACAATTGATAGAAGAACTAGATTAAAATTATCAAAGTTATAGAATGCAACAGTCCTAGCCACCAATGAGATTTGATGCACATTATAGAACACTTCACATTACAAAGCAGCATGACATACATTTTTTTTCAACATAGACCATAAAAAATTTTTCAGCAAATTTTCATACAGAGTGTGATCTCTAACCACAAGGGAATCAAATGAGAAATCAAGAGAAGAGAGTTAAGAGGAAAATGTTCAAATACTTGAAAATTAGACAACACACTTCAACACAATCCTTAGGCAAAGAAAAAAGTCTCTTATTGAACTGAATGAAAATGATAATACCACAAATCAATTGTGGGACACATCTAGGCAGTGCCAAGAGGCAAAATTGTATCATTAAGTATATACATTAGAAAAGAGAAAAAGTCTCCAATATACAATCAAAGGCCTATTTTAAGAACCTAGGAAAGGTAAAACAAAACAAACAGAAGAAAGAAAATGATAAATAACCGAAATCAATGACAATGGAAATAGAATAAATGTTGGTGGAGAGATAGTGAACAGAACATAATAGGAAAACCAAAAATAGAGCCACAGTCATTCTGGAAAACCAAGGGGCCGTTTCTTTAAAAATTAAACAAACAACTGCCATATGATCCAGAAATTGCATTCCTGAGTATTTATCCCAAAGAAATGAGGACTTCTTTATGTTCATATAAAAGCCTGTACAGAAGCATCTAGAGCAAGTTTATTCATAATAGCCCAAGAATTGGAAACAACCCAGATATCTTTCAATAAGTAGGTAAATGGTTAAGCAAACCGTGGCTCATCTGTATCATGGAAGACCAGTCACACTTGAGCATGTGGAAAGCAAGCCTGTGGATTTTCCTGAGCAGCACTTGTGTGCAGGAAGGTCCTTCCAGGGTGTCCAGTGCCTGAAGACATCCTGACCATCTCCTCTAGTGGATAGGAGAACTCCCTTCCTCCATGCCTGGGGACTTCCTTTGCTCCTTGTGACTTCCCTACTCACAAGGTCTTTGACTCTCTGGGGCTTCTCTGCTCATCCACCTACTGAGCAGCCCCAGAAAAAGACCATGCCTGCAGACACTCAGAATGGGTTGGTGGAATTATCCTCTTGTTTTAAGCTAGTGAGACCACCCATATCCTAGAAAAGCTGCAGAGAATGGGGAAAGGGGGATGGGAAATTGTTTACCAAGATCTCTGTAAAATAGGGTGCTCCTGCATGCCTTCTTTGTTATCCCCTTCCTGAGGAATGAGGGTAACTACTGGACCAGGCAATGGGAGAATAAAGAGCAAGAAGGATGCTGGTTAAGATGGGCTTGTTTTGTAGGGGCTAAGGGTTAGCAAGAGCCAAGCAAGGAAGGGGTGTCAGGACACTCCCTGGCTAGAGGACCTGAGGCTTTCTATTGTTTTACTTTATCTAGCCACAAAACAATTTATGAGTTTTTCACTGTTGGGGAACAAATAAAAGTATGATTCATGCTTCACAATTTATGCAGCCAATTTCATAGGTATTTTCTAGTGGTATCATGTGTCTGACAGGTACATATATTTTCTTCCTCTAAGAGCTTGTTTGGTATAAACAAATAGAAACTACTTAGACATAATAAAGACTGTTTACTAAAAACCCAGAGCAAATATTTTACTAAAAGGGAAAATACCGAAGTCATTTCTATTAGTTAGAGAACAAGAGACTGCCTGTTGTCACCACTATTGGTCAACACGGCTTTGGGGATTTTAATATAATGAGACAGAAAAATGAATCGATTGGAATATATACCAGAAAAAGAAGACAAAAACATCTTTACAGATGATTGAGAGTATGTCCAGACAACTTCATACTTTTTAGTAGAATAATATTAAAGTTATTAAGAGAATTTAGAGGAAGATAGGTGGATAAATATAGAACTTTGGTTTATAATAACAATAAACATTTGAGAAGGGAGATAGAAAAAATAGCCCATTCATAATATCAACAGATACTATAAATACTATATAATTTCTAGGAATGTAGACAATAATAGCTATACTGTTTATACAAATAAATGACAAAATTGTATTGAAAGACATAAAAACGTCCCTCAACACATGGAGATGTTTGAACTATATTTTTGTGTGGAAATATTCACTGTCATAAAAATGCCAGTCCCTAAAAAAAAAAAAAAAAAAAAAAAAAAAAAAAAAAAAAACCTAATAAATAAATTAGAGACACCAAGATATAAATTTAATGCTATTATAGTATTATAGTTAGAAACTTAGTTACAAGGATCAGATAAGCTTTCTATGGATAAATTAATTTTAAATGTCAGGTGTTTAGAGAATAACAATGGAGAAAACACAAATGAAAAAGGACCTGCCGCATCAGACAGTGAACTTAGACTTGGGGCAGCCCAACCCGCTGTCCCTGGGTCGCTCCTTTGTAAGCTCCCCTGAGCCGGCTGCGCTCCTCTAACTGGGACTCCAGCCAGGCTGTTCTGGCGCTGGTGCGGCTCCAGGAAGGCGTCCGCTTTCGCTGGCGACGGCGGCGGCGGCAGAGCCAGGAGGGTCCTCAGCGCCCAGCACCGCCGCTCCCGCACCCCGGAGCGCACACCGCAGGCCGGCAGCCGAGCTCGTGCATCCCAGCCACCGTGCGTCACCTACTCCCTAGAGAAGGAAGATGCGTGAGTCAAGCTGGAGGTCCAGCCAGCCCTGGCCTCCAAGCAGGAAAAGGACGGCACTGAGGAGCGAGGCCAGGGCAGCGCGCAAGCAGCCTCCGAAGGAACCCAGCGAAGTGCCAACACCTAAGACCTCGGGGCGACCAAAGGGCAGCAAAACCAAGGGCGCTGCAAAGACCCGGAAAACCACCACAGCTCCAGGGAGGAAACCAAGGGGCAGACCCAAAAAACTGGAGAAGTGGGAAGAGGAAGGCATCTCGCAGGAGTCCTCCGAAGAGGAGCAGTGACCGCCAGTGCCGCCTGCTCCCTCCCGAGGAGCCGCTTTCTTCTGGGGCTGGACAGCTTCACTCTGCTCCCACCGCCCGCCCCTTCCCCCAGGCCCACCAACACGCCCCTGGCCCGCCAGCCCACCTGCGCCCTCCCTACCGCAGGCTACACAGCACACCAGCCGCTGCAGGGCCCCCGTGGTCCCAATGGGGAGCGGTTTTCCTCTAGCCTCAGTCCCCAGCGACCCTTCCTACCCCGACCCCGCGTACACACTTGCCCTGGACAAGGCTAATGTCCCACTTACCGCACCCTGCGCCTGCTGCATCGCTGCCCGCTTGGTGGGATCATTGCTGTCTGGGCTCTTGGTTTGGGGGCCCCCTTCTCTGCTCCACTGTTCCTTCTGGATTCCTATAGAGGGACCTGGGAGGGCTCCTCTGACTTTAAGGGGTCCAAACCCCATCTTATTCTGACATGCCCCACTGCCGGACCTGCACTAGCAGGTGCTTCGCCCCCAGCCAAACCTATCAGATGGAGCTCACACCCTCTTCTCTTCCCCACCTGAGTCCTGCAGGAGGTTGGACAGCCACTTTGGGGTACAGGAGAGAGGGCAGGAGTTGGAGCCCCTGTTCCCTATTCGCAGGCCCTACCACCTTGCCCTACAGATAGAAAATGTAGTGCAGGGGTAGAAATGAAGTCACCTGTTGCCCCGGTTTCCCTGGGGCAGTCACCTAAGGCAGGTCAGGGGGGGCTACCTGCCACCCTTAGCTTCCATTCTCTGCAGTTTACCTTCTTCTGATGGGGCACTATTAACAAGGAGTTAGCCCTGTGCACTCTGCCTCTCCCGCTCTGCCCTGACTCCCATGGTTCTGGTTCCATCTTTTCCTCTGTTCACAAACTACCTCTGGACAGTTGTGTTGGTTTTTGTTCAATGTTTCATTCTGAGACGTCAGTCATTGCTGCTGCTACCAGCGCCAGACGTTCATCCTCATGCCTCCCACATTCCCCTCCCTAAAGTGTTCCTCAGGGGAAGGGGGACTGGGGTGCAGCAGGCTGGGTTACCTACTACCCCAATCCCAGGGAAAGTGGGGTCCTGCCCCTAGGATGCTGCAGCAGAGTGAGGAGGGGGTCTGCGTTGACCATGAAGGGTGTAGGGGTCACTTTCTCCCCTTGTTCTGTCAGTGAGGGGTTGGCCATTATTTGTCCCAGCCTGGGGCTACCCCTCTGGTTTCCTATTTACACTTACTTGAATGAAAAAAAAAAAAAAATCCTTTTCTGGAAAAAAACAAAAAAAACAAAAAAACAAAACTTAGACTTCAGCTACCTGCACCAAACAGCACTACAACAGCACAGGATCTGATCAGTGTGTTCAGGGAAAAGATTAGATAGCACAGAAGTAGATGAATAGAGAAAACTAACATGGTGGTGGCATTTCTAGTCAGAGAAGGAATGACTTATCACTCACAGTGGGACAGCTGGTTATCCAGCTCTAAGAAAAATGAAAGGATGATTGGGTAGCCAATTTCATATATTTTGTATTCTAAGAGATTGTTAGTATATGAATTATTAATATATAAACAGATAGAAATTACTTACAAAAAAAGACTATGCACTAAAAAGCAAGAGCAAACATTTTAGTAAATGAAAAAATGCTGAAGTTATTCTGTTGTCTTCACAAATGACCAACACTGCTTTGAGGGACTTAATACAGTAAGACAGGGAAATGAAATATTGGTATAAACATTGAAAAGAAGATAAAACTATCTTCCAAAAATAAAGTAGACTCTACCTTCACCATATACAAAAACTAATTCTGGATTCACTAAAGATTTTCATGTCAAAATAAAATACTAGAAAAGAATGTAAAGGCATATTTGTATAATTTGTTGGGGGGAGGGGAATGTCCAAAACAAATAGCAATCCCAAAAGTCATCAAGAAAGGGTAGCTATATGTTGACTACATGAAAACTAAGCATTTTTTTTATTGTAAACAAATGGGATACATGTTGTTTCTCTGCCTGTACATGGCGTAAAGGCATACCATTTGTGTAATCATAAATTTACATAGGGTAATGTTTTTTGATTCATTCTGCCATTTTTTCCCTTCCCCCCCTCCCCTCCCACCCTTCCCCTCCATCTATACAGTCCTTCCTTCCTCCATTCCTGCCCCCCTCCCTAAACCCAACTCCAACCCCAACACTAACCCTTCCCACCCCCCATTATCTGTCATCATCCACTTATTAGCGATATCATTCTTCCTTTGGTTTTTTGAGATTGGCTTATCTCACTTAGCATGATATTCTCCAGTTTCATCCATTTGCCTGCAAATGCCATAATTTTATCGTTCTTTATGGCTGAGTAATATTCCATTGTATATATATACCACTTTTCTTTATCCATTCATCAATTGAAGGACATCTAGGTTGGTTCCACAATCTGGCTATTGTGAACTGAGCAGCTATGAACATTGATGTGGCTGTATCTCTGTAATATGCTGATTTTAAGTCCTTTAGGTATAGGCCAAGGAGTGGGATAGCTGGGTCAAATGGTGTTTCCATTCCAAGTTTTCTAAGGAATCTCCACACTGCTTTCCAGAGTGGCTGCACTAATTTGCAGCCCCATCAGCAATGTAAGAGTGTACCTTTCTCCCCACATCCTCGCCAACACCTGTTGTTGCTTGTATTCTTGATAATTGCCATTCTAATTGGGGTGAGATGGAATCTTAGGGTGGTTTTGATTTGCATTTCTCTTATTACTAGAGATGTTGAACATTTTTCCATGTTTGTTGATTGCTTGTAGATCTTCTTCTGTGAAGTGTCTATTCATTTCCTTAGCCCATTTGTCGATTGGATTATTTACATTCTTGGTGTAGAGTTTTTTGAGTTCTTTATAGATTCTGGAGATTAGTGCTCTATCTGAAGTATGATTGGCAAAGATTTTCTCCCACTCTGTAGGCTCTTTCTTCGCATTGCTGATAGTTTCCTTTGCTGAGAGAAAGCTTTTTAGTTTGAATCTATCCCAGTTATTAATTCTTGCTTTTATTTCTTGTGCTATGGGAGTCCTCTTGAGGAAGTCTGGTCCTAAGCCGACATGTTGAAGCTCTGGACCTACTTTTTCTTCTATAAGATGCAAGGTCTCTGGTCTGATTCCGAGATCCTTAATCCATTTTGAGTTTAGTTTCGTGCATGGTGAGAGATATGGGTTTAGTTTCATTCTGTTGCATATGGATTTCCAATTCTCCCAGCACCATTTGTTGAAGAGGCTATCTTTTCTCCATTGCATATTTTTGGCCCCTTTGTCTAGTATGAGAAAATTGTATTTATTTGGGTTTGTGTCCGTGTCCTCTATTCTGTACCATTGATCGACCTTTCTATTTTGGTACCAATACCATGCCGTTTTTCTTACTATTGCTTTGTAGTAGAGTTGAAGATCTGGTATTGCGATACCCCCTGCTTCACTCTTTCTGCCAAGGATTGCTTTAGCTATTCTGGGTGTTTTATTCTTCCAGATGAATTTCATAATTTCTTGCTCTATTTCTGTAAGGTACATCATTGGGATTTTAATTGGAATTGCATTGAATCTGTATAGCACTTTTGGTAGTATGGCCATTTTGACAATATTAATTCTTCCTATTCAAGAACATGGGAGATCTTTCCATCTTCTAAGGTTTTCTTGAATTTCTTTCTTTAGTTTTCTGTAGTTCTCATTGTAGAGGTCTTTCTCCTCTTGTGAGATTGATTCCCAAGTATTTTATTTTTTTCGAAGCTATTGTGAATGGGGTAGTTTTCCTAATTTCTCTTTCTGAAGATTCATCACTTATGTATAAAAATGCCTTATATTTATGTGCATTGATCTTATATCCCGCTACTTTACTGAATTCACTTATGAGATCTAAAAGTTTTCTGGTGGAATTTCCTGGTTCCTCTAAGTATATAATCATATCATCAGCAAATAGGGATAGTTTGAGTTCTTCTTTTCCTATTCGTATCCCTTTAATTTCTTTGGTCTGTCTAATTGCTCTGGCTAGAATTTCAAGGACGATATTGAATAGAAGTGGTGAAAGAGGGCATCCCTGCCTTGTTCCAGTTTTTAGAGGGAATGCTTTCAGTTTTTCACCATTTAGAATGATATTAGCCATGGGTTTAGCGTAGATGGCCTTTACAATGTTAAGGAATGTTCCCACTATCCCTATTTTTTCTAGTGATTTGAGCATGAAGGGGTGCTGTATTTTATCAAATGCTTTTTCTGCATCTATCGAAATAATCATGTGATTCTTGACTTTAAGTCTATTGATATGGTGAATGACATTTATTGATTTCCTGATGTTGAACCAACCTTGCATCCCTGGGATGAAACCCACTTGATCATGGTGCACTATCTTTTTAATATGTTTTTGTATGCGATTTGCTAAAATTTTGTTGAGAATTTTTGCGTCGATGTTCATTAAGGATATTGGTCTGAAATTTTCTTTCCTCAATGTGTCTCTGTCTGGTTTAGGAATCAGGGTAATATTGGCTTCATAGAATGAGTTTGGGAGGGTTCCCTCCTCTTCTATTTTCTGGAATACTTTGAGAAGTATTGGAATGAGTTCTTCTTTAAAAGTTTTGTAGAACTCGGCTGAGAACCCATCTGGTCCTGGACTTTTCTTTGTTGGAAGGCTTTTGATGACTTCTTCTATTTCATTACTTGAAATTGGTCTATTTAAATTGTGTATGTCCTCCTCGTTCAGTTTAGGCAATTCATATGTCTCTAGAAACCTGTTGATGTCTTCGAAATTTTCTATTTTGTTGGAGTATAGATTTTCAAAATAGCTTCTAATTATGTTTTGTATTTCAGTCGTGTCTGTTGTGATATTTCCTTGTTCATTCCGAATTTTAGTGATTTGGGTTTTCTCTCGTCTTCTCTTTGTTAGTGTGGCTAAAGGTTTATCAATTTTGTTTATTTTTTCGAAGAACCAACTATTTATTTTGTCAATTTTTTGTATTGTTTCTTTCGTTTCAATTTCGTTGATTTCAGCTCTCAGTTTAACTATTTCCTGTCTTCTACTACTTTTGGTGTTGGTCTGTTCTTCTTTTTCTAGGGCTTTGAGCTGTAGTGTTAGGTCATTTATTTTTTGGGTTTTACTTCTTTTATTAAATGCGCTCCATGAAATAAATCTTCCTCTAAGTACCGCTTTCATAATGTCCCAGAGATTTTGATATGATGTTTCTTTGTTCTCGTTTACCTCTAAGAATTTTTTAATTTCCTTCCTAATATCTTCTGTTATCCATTCATCATATAGTAGCATATTGTTTAATCTCCAGGTGTTGGAGTAGTTTCTGTTTTTTACTCTTTCATTAATTTGTAACTTCAATCCATTATGATCTGATAGAATACAAGGTTGTGTCTCTATCTTCTTGTATTTGCTGACATTAGCTTTGTGGCATAATATATGGTCTATTTTAGAGAAGGATCCATGTGCTGCTGAGAAGAAAGTGTATTCGCTCTTGGTTGGATGGTATATTCTATAAATGTCTGTTAAGTCTAAATTATTGATTGTGTTATTGAGATCTATGGTTTATTTGTTCAATTTTTGTTTGGAAGATCTGTCCAGTGGTGAGAGAGGCATGTTATAATCACCTAGTATTACTGTGTTATGGTCTTTTTGGTTTCTAAAATTGAGAAGGATTTGTTTAACATACATGGATGAGTCACTGTTTGGGGCATAGATGTTTATGTTTGTTATATCTTGCTGATTTATGCTTCCCTTAAGCAGTATGAAATGTCCTTCTTTATCCCTTCTAACTAACATTGGCTTGAAGTCCACATTATCTGAAATGAGGATGGATAGTCCAGCTTTTTTGCTGAGTCCATGTGCATGGTATGTTTTTACCCATCCTTTCACCTTTAGTCTATGGGTATCTCTTTCTATGAGGTGAGTCTCTTGCAGGCAACATATTGTTGGATCTTTCTTTTTAATCCAATCTGCCAGTCTATGTCTTTTGATTGATGAATTCAGGCCATTAACATTCAGGGTTATTATTGAGATATGATTTGTATTCCCAGTCATTTGGTTCATATTTAAAATTTTTGACACATCTTGGTTCCTCCTTTATTTGACAGTTGCTTTAGGATAATTCCTCCCTTTGCTGATTTGCTTCTTTGTTTTTTATCTCTTCCTCATGAAATATTTTGCTGAGAATGTTCTGTAATGCTGGCTTTCTTTTTGTAAATTCTTTTAGCTTTTGTTTATCATGGAATGATCTTATTTCATCGTCAAATTTGAAGGTAAGTTTTGGTGGGTATAAGATTCTTGGTTGGCATCCATTTTCTTTCAGAGCTTGAAAAATGTTGTTCCAGGCCCTTCTAGCTTTTAGGGTCTGGATTGAAAAATCTGCTGATATCCGTATTGGCTTCCCCCTGAATGTAATTTGGTTCTTTTCTCTCACAGCCTTTAAAATTCTGTCTTTATTTTCTATGTTAGGTATTTTCATTATAATGTGCCTTGGTGTGGGTCTGTTGTAATTTTGTGTATTTGGAGTCCTATAAGCCTCTTGGACTTGATTTTTCCATTTCATTCTTCAGATTTGGGGAATTTTCTGATATTATTTCATTGAATAGATTGTTCATTCCTTTGGTTTGTTTCTCTAAGCCTTCCTCAATCCCAATAATTCTCAAATTTGGCCTTTTCATGATATCCCATAGTTCTTGGAGATTCTGTTCATGATTTCTCACCATCTTCTCTGTTTGTTCAACTTTGTTTTCGAGGTTAAATATTTTGTCTTCAATATCTGAAGTTCTGTCTTCCAGCTGTTCTATCCTATTGGTTATGCTTTCTATGGAGTTCTTAATTTGGTTTATTGTTTCCTTCATTTCAAGGATTTCTGTTTGGTTTTTTTTCAGTATCTCTAACTCTTTATTGAAATGATCTTTTGCTTCCTGAATTTGCTCTGTTAACTGTCGATTGGTGTGATCATTCAATGCCTGCATTTGCTCTTTCATCTCATCGTTTGCTTCCCTAATCATTTTAATTATGTACATTCTGAACTCCCTTTCTGTCATTTCTTCTGCCATGCTGTCATTGGATTTTATTGATGTAACATCTAGATTTGTTTGGGGCATTTTCTTCCCTTGTTTTCTCATATTGTTCAGGAATCAGTGGGTCATTAAGATATTGCAGATTTCCTCTATCAACTTATAATGTCCCTGAAGATTGCTAGTATATCCCCTCTTATCCTTCAGTAGCCTGAAGTCTTGTAGGAGGTTGATAATGCAGAGCTCCACGAAGAAGCTGCCTCTCTAGGTGTGGTAACCCTCAGGTGGCGTATATTCCCTGCTAGTGGGCAGAGGTGCCTCCACTTTTTGACCAATGTTCATCCAATGGGAAACTAGACTGCGGGCTGAGGCAAGGCCTGTTTGTGCCTATGTCTCTGGCTTTACCGTCCCTGTGGGAAAACCTCCCCCGGCCGGGAAGAGTCACTCGGTGGGGACGTCTCGCTGGTCAGTTGCCCTCCTAGAAGTTCCCCTCAATCTACAACTACCGCCTGGGCTGGGCTGTCTTCCTCTGCAACGATCCCAGGGGCCTGGACCTACGTCCTGGGCCTGGGAGCCTCACCCTCCGCAGGCGAGTCTCCTTAGGCTGCCTCTCCCAGAGAATCTGCCTGCCGCCCTCGAAACTTCGCTCCGCCCCTAGGCATGTCTCTGTGCGGCTCTTCCAGCAAGAAGCCACCTAGTTCCTGGGACCCTGCTCTGCACCAATCGCCTGGCTATGCAGCCCCTCCCCTGAGCCACCACCTGGAGCCCCGTACAATAGCTCCGAGACCCAGAGACCCGCCACACACCTCCTCCTCCGGACAGCCGCCCGGTTTCCGACGCAGTCACTAGGAGTCCAAGCAACTCACTTCGGGTCTCCTCCTCCCGCCAACCACCCGTAGCCCTAGGCAGTCACTCCAAGTCCAAGTGACCCGCCCTGTTCCTCCTCCTCCTCCTTGGGGTAGCCCCCCGGGTGTTTAGGAGTGGTGGCTCCGAGACCAGGTGACTCACCACGCTCCTCCTCCAGGCAGGCCACCGGTGTTCAGGAGCGGTCGCTTTTAGTCCAATCAACTCACCACTCGCCTCCTCCTCTGGCAACCGCCTGTGGTTCTGATGCAGTCACTTCCAGACTAAGCATCCCACCGTTCTCCTCCTCCAGGCAGGCCACCAGTGTTCTGGAGCAGCTGCTCCGAGTTCAAACAGCTCGTCACGCAGCTCCTCCTCGGGCAACCGCCCGCGGCTCTGATGCAGTCACTCCCAGGTCAAGCAACACGCCGCGCTCCTCCTCCTCCTCCTCCAGGCAACCTCCGGGCACTCAGGAGCGCTCGCACTGAGTTCAAACAGTTCACCACGCAGCTCCTCCTCTGGCAACCGCCTGTGGTTCTGATGCAGTCACTCCCAGACCAAGCATCCCGCCGCGCTCCTCCTCTTCCTCCGGGCAGTCCCCCGGCACTCAGGAGCGCCCACTCTGAGTTCAAACAGCTCACCACGCAGCTCCTCCTCTGGCAACCGCCCGTGGCTCTGATGCAGTCACTCCTAGACCAAGCATCCCGCCGCGCTCCTCCTCTTCCTCCAGGCAACCCCCCGGTGTTCAGAAGCGGTTGTTCTGGGTCCAAACAGCTCGCCACGCAGCTCCTCCCAGGGCAGCCGCCCGGAGCCCCAGTGGTTGCTCCGAGTCCAAGAGCTGTGCTGAGCCGCCTCCTCTACGATGATCCCAGTTGTCCGTGTTTACCGCTCCAGCGGGGGGAGGGGCGTCTCGCCAAGCAACTCCACTTCACAAATTCCCTGTGTTCCGGGGCTACCGCTCCATCCGGGACGCCTCCCTAACAGGAGAGACTCACCCAGCAGCTTTGAGTTGGTCCCAAGTCTCTCACTATCTCCTCTTTTGAATCTTGCGTCCTGGAGCAGCGTGAAATGCAGCCGCCCTCTAGTCCGCCATCTTGGCCCTTCCAAAAACTAAGCATTTTATAGAGAAGAAAAATCCATGAGTGAAATCAAAGAGCAAATAGTAGACTAGGAAATATATCTTCAGCAGGTAATACATAAATGGTTGATATCTTTTAAACCATTGAAAGAATATCTATACATTAAGTGTAGTTTTAAAGACAAAGTGTAGAAGAAAAGAGTAAAAGAATATGAATTGCCAATTGCAGAACAGACAATCCAACCTTTTAATAAATGCATGAAAAGAGGCCAATCTCACCAGCTGCCAGAGAAGACAGAATAAACCAATGTGGTCATAGTTCCAATTAAGGTTTCAGGGGTGACTAACTTGTTCCAGTTGGCCAGGACTCCAAGTTTTGAAACCTGTCAGTCCTGGACAAACTGGGATGGTCGCTTTAGAGGGAAGGAGGGGAAGCCTGGATAGGGAATTTGAACTTTGAATGGATCAAAAATTAACCTCATAGGTTGTGTTGACCCCTAAATACTTTTAAATAGAGCTTGAGTTCCCTTTAATTAACAGTTTTGAGTTTCTCACCAGTAAGAGATTAAGGACTCCCGAGCAAGGCAGTAACAATTACAGGCAGTAAAGAAAATTATGTGAAATGGCTGAGAAATTTGTTCACAAAGGAGGTCAAAGGCTCGTGTAGGGCTGACACCCAGCTCTGCATGGCTTGCCAATTGGTGTGCCCTGTTGTGGGGCTGAGCCTGTCTGGACAAAGGGGGCACTTTTCTTTTGCACCAAGGTGCTGCATGGGCTTGGCACTGACTGTCCTGTGATCTGTAGGAAGCACTGGAGGGTCAAACCCAGGTACCCAACATCATGGCAGTCAGAGGACGTGCCCCTGTGTGGTCCAAGGTAACGTTTCCAAGCAGTGCCTGCCAGGTTGGCTGGTGGTTGGTGGGGCTTAAAGGCATCTGTGGGGCTGTCTTTCGGATTTTTGCCCTTCTAGGGGCCTTTATTGAGGGAGGCCAAGCCCCTCTTGATTACCCAACTCGCTGTGCCACTTGCTTCTGCCCTCTCAGCCCTACTGGCTCCGGTTCTCCATGTAGCCAGCTCCACAGAAGCCCTTTCACTTCCTGTTCCAGTAGCTCTTCTTCCCCAACACCAGGCCTCTGGAATCCCTCTTGCAGAAGCTCCGAGTCTGCCCTGATTCACAAGAGGGGCCTTTAACTCTCTACCCAAGGGCTCTGAGGCAGAGCATCAGGTCTCAGAATGTGCTTCCTACGATGGCCACCCCAAAATCCCATCCCACAAGCTCTTCTTACAATGTTTTGTTGGTGTTCCTCCCACTGAGAGCAGAGGGCTAGGTTCCCTGTCTGTCCTTGAATTTGGGAGAGTTTTCATCTTTGGAAAAAGTGACATTACCTGAGACTCATCCTAAAAGGCAATACAGCTTTTGTGTAGTTGGGGTGGGGGCGGCTACCTGCTCTTGGAACATGAACGCCATGCTGTGAGGAAGTCCAGAACATGTGCAGAGGCCGCAGGTAGGTCTTCTGTCTGAGGCCCCATGGAAAGTCTATGCTGAACACCAATGATTATGAAGACTTAGAGATGGCTCCTGCCTTGTTATGCCCTGTGAGGACCACTTAGCTGAGTTCAGTCAATCCTCAGAACAGTGAGAGATGATAATAAAACTATTGTTAGCGTTTTAACTCACCGACATTTGGTGTGACTGGTTAAAGAGCAGTAGATAAGCAATGACACAATTCTGGCATCTGGGCACTGAGGTTAAGCTCCTGTTATAAGCTTCTGTGATACTAAATCTACCCCATTGCTTTCCTGGAAATCAACAATTTGTTCACCTTGTGTGGGTTGAACACCTACCTCATGCCAGGCTCCGTGCTCAGCACTGGGGACCTGGGGCATGAGCAAAGAGATTAGGTGTCTGCTTTTAACAAAATTGATCTGTTTCAAGGAGACCTTCATCCTCCTTCCTGGGTGGGGCAAGAGGTACCTGGTTCTACCTGGCATCTTCCTTCATTTTTCCTCATCCAGTTTGCTCCCAGCAGTGTCCTATTTCCTGTCACTTGAGTGACTGAGTTCTGGAAGCTATTATTGGCTTCCTGGGAGAACTGAAGAAGGGGCCTTCGAGGGACAGATCAGATAAATGGGCTTAAACAAAAGGGGTACAAATCTATGCCAAACTAAGAGGCCTCTGGAAACAGACCTCACGCAGTTGGGTGGGGGGCAGTTGGGTGGGTTTTTGCTGGCAGTTGACATTAGTGGGGGACCCTCAGCATGGTGCAGTTCATGTGGCCTTTTGTCCTCCCTCCAGAGAAGCTCCTGTTAGAAGATGAGTCAGAGTCATATTTCAGGGCTGTTTAAAATATAGTAGTAGTTGTGGGCAGTGGTGCATGTCTATATCCCAGCTACTCTGGAGGTGGAGGCAGGATTGCAATTTCAAAGCTATATATTGCAGTAACTGAGAGCCACACTCTCTGAGGTTGCTCAAAGATCCGTGTCTTAATTCACTTTGTGCTGCTATAACAGATATCTGAGCTGGATAATTCATAATGAATAGAAATTTGTTTCTCACAGTTCTGACATCTGGGAAGTCTAAGATCAAGTCACTGGCAGATTTGGTGTCTGGTGACGCTCTGACTCTACTTCTAAGATGGTCCCTTGAACACTGCTCCTTCCTGAGGGGAGGAAAACTGTCCTCACATGGAAGAAAGCAGAAAGGCAAAATAGCTGAACTCCTTTCATGGAGTTCATGACAGCAGAGCCCTCGTGACTTAATCTTCCCCACAAGGCCACACTTTCCCAACAATGTTATGGAGGGGATTAAGTTTCTACATGAATTTTTAAAAAACTTCTGTTTTTTATTTTTACAGACTGCATTTTGATTCATTGTACACAAATGGGGTACAACTTTTCCTTTCTATGTTTGTACACGATGTAGATTCACACTATTGGTGTAATCATACATGTACATAGGGTAATGATGTCTGCCTCATTCCACCATCTTACATGAATTTTTGAGGAGAAAACTTTTCATAAAAATTCAAACCAGTCGTCTAAGATATTAAAGGAAACTTCCTCCTCTGGTGCAGACTTCTGGGCACTCAAGGAGCAGGTGGTAGGCTGCTCTGAGGAAGCTGAGGAAGCAAGTGGTGACTTCAGAGGTTTAGGGTGGTAGGAGGCTGACAGGGCCTTAGGTTCCCTGATGGAGCTTGTAACCTAGGGTCTCATGGAGGTCTGGAGGAAAGGATCAGTTAGGGCTGCCACAGCAAAGTATCACAAACTGAGTTGCTTAAGAACACCAATGTATTGTTTCAGAGCTCTGGAGGCCAGAAATCCAAGATTAAGGAGTCAGCAAGGTTGGTTCCTTCCCAGGGCTGGGAGGGAGAATCTGTTCATGCCCGTCTCCCCTAGCTTCTGGTGGTGATTGTTGGGATCTTTTGCATTCCTTGGCTTATAGAAGCGTTATCTTAGTCTCTGCCTTCATGTTCAGAGGGGGCTCTCCCTGTGGGCCTATCTGGGTTCCCAAGTTCCCCTCTTTCTGAGGACAGAAGACATAGTGGACAGGGCCCACCATAATGACCTCATCTCAGTTCTATTCTCTCTGAAAAGACTCTGTCTCCAAATAACTTCACTTTCTGAGGTGCTGGGGTTAGGATTAAACAAATGAACTTGAGAGGGACATAATTTACCCCATAATAGGGAGAATAATACAAATCAGGCATCTCACTCTATTCTTTAGTTTTTTTTAATCAAGTAATCTGCTTAATAACCTTGTGAGACAAGTACTCAACTTTTTCTAAATCCTTATTATAAATTTTTTGAACAGCAGAACTGAAAGAATTTTACAATGAACACCACAAATTCTCACCACTTAGATTCTACCACTGACATTTTATAACATTTATTTCATCTCCTAATCTATCCATCTAGTTATTCATCCCTCAACCCATTCATGAATTATCTTATTATCATGTATTTCATAGTATTTTATGAGTTTCAGAGTTAATTACAAAAATCAGTATGCTTCCCCCTAAATTGAACATGTAATAATTAGCTAGAGTTCAACATTTTAAAAGATCTTTCTTCAAAGGTGAAATGTACACACAGTGAAATGCCTAAGTCTTAAGTACATATTTATTGAGGTTTGAAGAATGCAAATAGCTATGTAGCCCAAACCCCTGTCTGGAAAGTTCCCTTGTGCACTTTCTCAGTCAGTTCCTGCCCCCACTTTCCAGAGGCAACCACTGTTCTTATTTTTCCACCACAGGTTAATTTTGACTGTTTAAGAAATTCATAAAAATTGAGTCATACAGAATACATGCATTTAAGACTTTTTCCACTGAACATACTGTCTACAAGATTCATCCATGTTGAAGGAATGCTACTGCCTGTATCAGGACTTCATTCCTTCTTAATTCTGCCCTTGGTGAACAGTATAGAGTCCCTCAGATTCAAGGGGACTAGTACCAGGATCCCCACAGATACCAAAGTCTGTCAGTGCTCAAGAGTCTCATATAAAATCCTGCAGCAGTTGCATGTAACCTATGTACTTTAGACCATTTCTAGATTACTAATACCTAATGCAATGTAAATGCTACATAAATAGTTATTATTGTATAGTTTCAGGAAAAATGACAAGGAAAAAAACTGTACTTGTTCAGTACAAATGCCAGTATTTTTTCCAAATATTTTGGGTCCATGATTGAATTCATGAGTGCAAAAAGTGCATATTTATGGAGGGCCAACTGTGTCTCACTGTATGGACATACCACACTTCTCTTGAAGAGCTCTTGGGTTGCTTCCAGCATTTGGCTATTAAGACTAATAATGTATTTGCCTCTGTATTTTACTGATGAGGAAAGCCATGCTCATAAGTGATTTGTTGAAGGTCACATAGCTAGTGAAGGGCAGAACCAAAATTCAAATTCAGCCATATATGCCTGAATGCTCCCTGTCCACCATGAGGCAAACAGCTTCCTCTGCCATGTGTTCTGCCAAGATACACTGTGCTGCCACAGGCCCAGAGGGACAGGGCCAATCAATCATGGACTGAAACCTCTGAAACCATGAACCAAAATAAACCTTTCTTCCTTATGGTTGTTTATCTCAAGTATTTTGTCACAGTGACAGAAAACTAACACAAGACAGAACATTTTATAGTTCACTTCTCAGCCTGTGGGTCTGGATGACCCTGCAAGGGAAATATTCATGTCTTCCCAAGACTTCCTCTCTAGTTGGTGAGAAAAGAGGTGAGAAGAGGATCTTCTTGGGAAGACATGTACATGCCCTCACCCTACACCTACCTGCCTTTGTAGGATAGTAGGGTATTCAGCCATGTTTCCATGTCCCTCTCTTACACCCTTCACTTTGTGCTCCTGGGTACCACACCTAATGCCCCATCCTTTTGTGTCTTTCAGAGGGAGTCTCAATCACGTAGGCTCTGGAGTTCTTAGATTTCTGGGTGTGGGTACCATACTCAAGGAGATGTAGAAAGATAACCCTTTAGCACAGGACCAATGATGTGAAATCTGAGCTGATCCCCAAACACTCTCTCACAAATGTCTTCCTATTTGCATTGCATTCTTACAAGCACAAAATGCAATGAATTCTTAGAAGCTCATTCACTCATAGAGCACCATGAATATAGATGTGTTGGAAGCAGACCAGGCCTTGCCATCTGGCAACTTCAAGCCCAGAGGGAGAGGACATGAGACAGGTCAAGACCTTGGACAGGGGAGTAGAGCTTCCAGGGAAGAACACAGGAAGGATGCTTACTTAGTGATGGTTACATTGAAATTTAAAGTTTAAACAGAATTAATAATCCTGCCAATGGAGAAAATGGAGCAAGAGCGTCCTAGACAAAGGGACAACATGTGTAATGCCCAGGGTCCCAAGGGTGGAGATTATTTGAAGACCCAAGAGATGCGGAATATGGGCAGATTGTGGAATATGAGGGAGGGAGATGAGGGCAGGCTCGTCTGGAAAGAGTCCTGCTGATGGAAGAAGATGGCCATGTTCCTGAGGGTGACAGAAGGTTCTGGGGCAGGAACTGAAGGACTGTTTCTGTAACTGGCTGGGAGTTTCCATTAAGTGAGGGGAAACAGCCACAGCTGGCTGGCATTCAGCTGGTCTAGCAGCTTGGACTCTCAGCAGGACTGGCAGGCACCTGTCCAGCCTGGCTGGCTCCTGGTGCTGGCTTGCTCCCCTGGCCAGCCTGTCTGAGGAGCAGAGGCTGTTTGAATTGTTTCCTCATCCAGGGACCTCTGAGCCCAGAGCCAGACCTGACCTCAGAGCCGGCAATGCAGAAACAAGTAGAACTCCGCGGGATTCTGACTTCACTGACATCTGATGGCTTTGAGGGGGTTGCAGAAGCAGTGTCCCCATGTCCCAGCATGACACAGTGTTCCCTCCCTGGAACACAATGTTCCTTTAGGCTTTTGATTATGAACGAAGGCTGATGGGGACCCTAGATCACCTTGACTGTGCTAGGGCCACTCCCTAGTCCTCCCTCTCCCCTACCCCACACCCACACTCCTGTTCGTCCCAGAAGGTGAGCTTGGCTAAAGTGCTTGGAGGGCAAGTGACTCCGCTTCCATAAGTAGCAAATGATCCTTTCATTGGATATGCAGATGGGGTCATAAAGAGTGGAGTGCTGGGGCCAGGGGATCCCAGGGTTCACCTCGCTACTCCAGTAACTCTCAAATACCACTCAGTCACCATGCTCACATGCCGAAACATGCTGTTTCTTGCTGATATTTTTCTCTACATATATTCGCTTAGAATGAAACACTCTGATTTTAAAGGAAATCATTTTATTATTCTATAATGAAAAAAATTTCACTTTCTATAATGGAAGGTAAAAATAAATGACTAATTTTTAAAATAAGGTTGTTTGAATACCACATAACATCATCCCATTTTCCACCAGAGGGTAGATGTACCCAGCTTTGGATCCAAGAGCATTTGGCTGAAGCCGCTGGCATGGCCAGAAGGAGGGACCCCAGGTTACCATCATGCAGCTGACCTAAAGATACAGGTATCCAGAGATGTGGGGCAGGGTGGAGGCCCCTAAAGAGGAAGTGGTCAGGTTGCAGATAGGACTGATCGAATACCGAGGACGTGGAGGTGATGCAGGAGCTGAGGCAGGAGCCGGTGGACCCAGTGCTAGCAAGGGGCTGGAGGACATCTGGAGAGGCCAGTAAAACAGCTTGGGATGGAGCTCTGAGTCCCGGGTCTTCCCTTTATCTCAGGGAATGAGAAGTTTCAGAAGGGTTCAGCTTTTGGAAGGATTATTTTGAGGAGAGATTGGGAATAGAGGGAGGAGGTCACCCTGGTACAGATCCAAATGAAGGGCAACAGGGGAGTGGACAGGCCCTGCACAGCCTGCTCAGTGAGTAAGTGGCTGCAGAGGGACTCAACTGAGTTTTCTGACTCATACCCTGGCTCTAGGGTTATAAGAGGCCAGTCATGGTAGCAGGATGGGGAAGGAAAGGAGGCAGGGAAGCCCTGATCCAGGCAGCGCCTGTGGAACAATTACTTTGTAGTGTCAGAAAGTTCACAAGGTTGACCTCATCCTCCCCACACAATGGCAGCCTTTGGTTCTTCCTCTGTGGCCATCGACACTATGGGCTGCTCCCATTCCTGCCAGGTGCCTGTCCCTCCCCACTTTCCCAGCCCATTGGTTTGATGCTCAGAGCTCAGCATGGGCTGTCTGCTCTTCTCCCTCTCCTCACACTCTCTGGGTCATCTTGTCTTCACTGGCTGAGCTTTGCATGCTTGGGACAAAATCTAAGGGCTAAAATGGCTCCATGTCTGTGAGCAGCAAATAAACCATGCAGATGGAGATGATGCCAATCTTCATGTCCACCCCAGTCTCGCTGCTGTGTTTCAGACCCACCGCCTCATCTGTGGGTCCACTTCCAAGTCCTACAGGTTCTTCACACTCCGTGTGCAGCACTGTCTCCTCATCTGCCACCTAAGACCTGCTTCTCCCAAGTGTGGTGACGGATGCCCATCACCCTCCTGCTGAAGCTGTGCACTAGGGAAAACTCTTGATCCCTCCCTCCTGCTCCCCAAGTGCATCAGTGGATCATCCTTCTGCTTCAGCTCCTCCCTCACCCCCCTGCTTCAGGCCACAGGCCACTGATCACACCTTTTCTCTACTTCCCCTTCTTCAGTTTTGCTTCACATCCACTGCAGCTAGACAGATTACCAAATACACATAGCTGCTTGCTAAAACCTTCTATGGCTCCCTACTGCCCTGGAGAAGCAAGGCCTTTTGCAGCCTGTGGTAGACTTGAGATTCCCCCTGAGACAAGTGGCTCCTCTATCCTGGTACTTGTCTTATGACTGCATTTGTCCAAGGCTCGTCTTTTCCTCCTAACCCTCAGTGTTCCAAGGCCTGTCTGGGTCACTCTTGTTCAACCTGAATCCCCTAGGTCTCACACAATGCCTGGTGCAAAGGGGAGCACTCTAAATATTGTCAAGTACATAGATGACCTGGGAGGGCTAGTCAGAGATAATTCAGTCCTTGACATCATTGCCCATGCTCCTGAGCCAGGCATGTCTTGTGTTTCTTTTTCCTGGAGTTCTGGGGGACCCAGCCTGAGCCACAGCCTTTTGAGGAAAGAAGTATAGCCCAAGACTTACCAATTTACAGGGGCTTTAAAAAATAACTGTTAGGCCATTTAATGCTGACAAACAAGGGTCTGAAGTCAGACAAATGTGAATTCAAGAGCAACAGCACAGCCCTGATCTAGTCTCTGGACCTCCAGTGACATCAGTGGATCCTTGCACTTGGGACTGTTGAAGAGGCTGCAGTGCATGGAGAGTCAGCCTGGGGTAACTTCTTCCTCTCACTTTCTCTCCCTTGGCCCTCTGCAGATGTGGTACTCTGTTCAGACCTTTAAAACCCTGCAAATGTCTGCTTTAAAAAGAAGAAGCTGGTTGAGACCACCTCCAGCCCTTCTTGCTGACTGACATCCATGTGGGATGCAGCCCCTCCCTCTGCCCACCCCTGGGCTCTACCTTAGACCACAGAAGGACACAGTGTGCGTGCGAGCATTGCGCCTGGCCTCCCAGGTTCAACCAGGATGGGTGGAGGTGTTGATCAGCTGATATGTGACACTTCAAACAGGATCATTTCTCCCATTTCTTCATCATCATCCTCATCTCCCAGACCTGACAGCCTACTCCCAGGTACAGAGTGTTCCAGAGGCTCAGAAATCATGCTCTGCCTCCCTTGTGCTGTGTTATGCTCCTTGTTACCCTGGGGCAGGACAGGACCTCTGTAGATACTGAATGAACAAGAAACAGAATGTCAGAGTCAGAGGGGGCGCTATGAGCCATCAGCTCACCCTTGGCCTGCAGATGGGGAAACTGAAGCCCAGAGAACTGAGCCAGAGTGGCAGTCATCTGCCTGATTTCCACACCTTATATTTTTCTTGCTGCCCCCCAGCTCCTTCCAGAAGCCCTGAACTGCCCTGGTCTGTAGGCTCAGTGAGAGGGAAATCAGTAGACAGACAGGCTGGACTCTGATCTCTGAGAAGCATGGCAGGAGGGGGCTTTGCCTCTCCCTCCGGCATCCCATCAGCATTCAGAAGCAGCCCTGACTTGTGGATGAGGCAAGGAGAGAGCCAGGGACTTGGCAGAGACCCAACCTGCCTGCCCAGCTGGCGCAGGAATCATGCTGAATGAGCTGCCTCAGGGATCAGATGGGAATGGGGACTGACTGGAATGCAGAGCAGGTGTGCCAGCGAAGAGGCAGAGGCAGGAGCCCAGGTGCTTCTGTCCATTGGACTAGGTCAGCCTGAGGGGTGAGGGCACTCATCTCCTGCCAGGTCCTCCCTCTTCCCCACATACCCAACTCCCTCCCTTTCTCCTTCTTCAGGCACCCCCTCCAGCTCTCCTTCCTTCTCCCATCCCCATTCTCCCTCCATTCCCCAAACTGGACCATTCAGGTAACATTGGACCATTTCGGAGTCACTGTTTTTTGTGGATTTTTCTGATGCTACACTTCAGAACAGGTTTCCTCCTTTTTCTTGGGTGTACATGGCCTCTGCTTCTTCCTTTGCCTATATGAGAAGCTTCAGGTGCTGCAGACTGAACCCCTCTTTCCTAAGGGAGATAGGGGTTTCTCTGCATCCATGTGCTGAGGCAGTAATAGGGAGGACAGTGCAGTAGGGAACCTTCAGGAGTTGAAGCTAATGGAATGAGAGGAGCAGAGCAATGCAGGGGATCTGGGAGGGAAGGGATCAGGATGGGACTGGGTCAGACCCTGGCCAGCAGGTGTGTGTACAGAGAACGGAGTCACTTGGTGGTACAGCTCCCAGTATTGTGTGGGTACTCTGTACATTTTGAGTGACAGCTTGGCAGAAGTCAGAATCCACTATCAGTAGAAGTCAGAAGGCAGAATCCACTAGTAGTCAGAAGTCCAAGCTTCTGGCTCAGGGGCTCAAACCAGTCCAGCGGCTCTGGGTTCCCCAGGACTGATTCTGTGACTGCAGATCACCCTGCCTCTCTGCCTTTGAAACCATTCCATGGCTCTTTCCCCCCCAGGAGAGAGAGAACATGGTAAGTCTGTTTTTGCTGCCCATGGGAACTCTCTTACCTGGAGTCAGTTTGGGGCTCCTGCCTTCTCTGGTGAGCGGCAGCAGGGAGCCTCCCTCTCCACACTCCATGCTAGCTGTGCCCCAGTTTCTGCCCCTTTAGGAGCCACAAACAGCAACATTCAGCCTGGCTTTGATGCCAGTTGTCTGGGTGTGTGTTAATACTCTGTGCACACAGCAGGCCTAGCAGGAGAAAGGGATGCTGTACCTGGTGAGCAGATACTCAGAGCCTTCTGAGGACAGAGGAGTGAGCTCAGTTCTGAAATACTGTTCAAAGTTAGAAGTTAGGAATCCTGAATCCAGGGGTGGTTTCAGCTAAAGGTATCCAGCCTCATCTAACATGGGCAGGGGAAGGGGAGGCGACTGCAACCCAGTGAGAGAGAGACCTGCTCAGGTCTGTTACACATTTTGTGAGAAACTCTAGCCTAGAAACCAGGTCTCCTGGCCTCCCTGAGTGACACCCTTTGTCTGGTAAATAAAAAACTTGGAGAAGTTCTTTTTTTCAGGTAACCAGGAAGATGGTGGACATTCAGACGTGGCATGCCCACTAAAAGCAGCCAACCATCTTTCAAAACAAGAGGGTCCTGCTAGGAGAAACTGGGAAGGAGAAACTCCCTCAACACTACAAAAATATTGACCTGGGCTTCAAGACACCAAAACAGGCCACTGAGGGCACCTACATTGACAAGAAATGCCCTTCACTGTCACTGTTTCCATCCGAGGGTGGATCCTGTCTCATGTGGTGATGAAGGTGAAGGTGCAGAGGACCATTATGATCTGTCAGGACAATCTCCACTACATCCGCAAGACAATCACTTTGAGAAGTGTCACAAGAACTGTCTGTGCACCTGTCCCCCTGCTTCAGGAATGTCCAGGTCAGAAACATCATCACAGTGGGTGAATGCAGGCCCTTGAGCAAGAGAGTGAGCTTCAATGCACTCAAGGTCACCAAGGCTGCTGGCAGCAAGAAGCAGTTCCAGAAGTTCTGAGACTGGATACCTGCCCACCCCTCAAAGCAAAATAAACTTATTTTCTAATTCACAAAAAAAAAAAAAAAAAAAAAAAAAACTTGGAGAAATGGCAGTGACAGCGGTGACTTGGGGGCCATTAGAGAGGTACAGAAGGGCTCCAGGCTGAAGGTGGAAGGTGGAGACTGCAGTGGCAATGGTCAAGGGACAGTTCAGGCCACAGAGCAGATGCTGTAGTCTAAAGGAACTTTGATTTATTATTTTTCTTATTGTTATTTTAGTATTTATTATTTAGGCCCATGGAATATTAACCTTATGTACACTTGGGTGGATGAGAGAGTTGAAAGGGATAATGGACATGGAGATGCTGTATCAACTTGCTAGGCTCTGCAAATGTTAGTCCTTATTATCAGAAGACTGCATTTCTCACACCTTGACTTTATGGAAACTGATAAATGACAGAACTGGAAGGGATCCAAGGAGATCCCCCACTGCCCCTAAGTGAGGCTCATAAAGGGTGAATTCAGAGTCTTGGTGTGTTCTTTTTAAGAAAAAGTATGCAAAACTAAAAATACAAATATTTATATAGAAGAAATCACAACAAATAACACAGTTTTAAAGAATCTCACAACTTAGATTCACACACACACACACACACACACACACACACCAGAAAAACTAACAAAATTTTTCATAAATGAATATGGATCATCTTCTGCTGCTCATCTGTAGTACTTTTATCCTACATGTTTGGGTTGCATATTCATTGATCTCTTCATAGCATGATAATTTTGTATGATTATTTACTACAGAGAGAATAAAAAGATAAGTCTGTCTTTCCTGTAAGCTTGGTGACCTCAATCTTTTTATTCTTTTATTATTTATTTATTTATTTTTTATAATTGGTAGTTTGAAAACATTTCTTTCAGCTTCTTTGGTGTTGGTGATGTCTGAGCTGTCCTCTGTTTGGGTGGTCAAGCTCTTGGTTGGGGCCAGTTCTCCCTCCTGTGGCATTGACAAAAGCCACACCTGGGAAACATTTCTTGCCTAAAGGTGAAGAGAGACTTGCCTCTCAGCTCTGACACTAACAGTTATCAGACATTCCAGGACAATGGGCTTCCCGGGTGTAGCAGGATAAAAGCAGGATGTTCCTGGCACTGTAACAGTAGAAGAACTGCAAAAATGTTTCTAACTCTAACATTTTAGTGCCTATTAATAATCCACAAGCCTTGAACAGTTTACAATGTCCCTGTAGTTCAACTTCCTGGTTATGAGACCCAATATAATAAACTTGTGGAGCTAGTTCTGGATCATTGTTCCTCCATCAGAGTGCAGTATCCCACCTGGTCCCAGCTTTACCTGAAAATGTCTGTTTTCTTTGTCTCTGAGTTTTTCTTTATCTCCTGTCACCCCTACTCAAGATCCTTTGTTGATGCTATGTGGGTTATGGCACTGTGGCTCATCAGCTGGCCCCCAGTGGCTGCTACAACTTGACTACATTCTGACCCACCTGGGTCCCTGCCATTGCCCACTTCTCTTAGTCCAGTCCCAGGGTGAAGGACAGGGTAACCATGAGACCTGGGTCAAGATAAATAGTTACATGCTAAATTGTGCTTTGCAGGCAAAAATGACCTCAAAAGTATTTCTATGTGAATAACTGGAGAGGGGCAGGATGAAATTGGTGTATAATTTGTAGAAAGCCACTTAGGCAGATGGAAGATATAGATGATGTGACAGACACAGATCAGACACCATATGTTGTTCTGATGTCAATGCCTCAGAACCAGGTGGAAAATATTATTCAACTCTTGACTTCCCTTAAGAATTATGACAAATACCACTTTCAAACACTTGCTTCTGAGATGAACATTTGCATCCGGCATTCTACTTCATCCTCACACAAACCTGTAAAGCAGTTGGCATTCTTCCCATCTTCTGTATGAAGAAACTGAGGTTCAGAGAGGTTAAAGTAATGAATACCAACTGAGACAACTAGAGGATGTTGGAACTGGGAGGTGAATTCAGGTTTTCTCATTCCAGAGCCTGGGCTTCTTCATTTCACTGCAAACTGAATGACAAAGTCTACTCGAGGGGTAAGGACACCTCATACGATTCTATGGCATCTACCCTGAATCCAGAATTTACATCCAGTGAGAAAGAGAAACCAAGCCTTCAGGGATGTCAGCTCTCACCCTAGAAATTCAGGATTTAGAGTTAACATTTTAAATGTAGAGGATAGAACTCATGGGTCCATGGATTTGAATGAGAAACACTTGCATCTCATTTTCACTAAACTCTAAAGGCATTTAGCATCTCTTTCACTTACTATGTAGGCAGTAAACCACAATATAGCTGTCCCTGTGACTCTGTCATCCAAGAAACTACCTATATTTTTATTTCACATGGCAGTGTTTACAGACATCCCCAAACATTATTTCTGCAACCAATCACCATCTTGCATTTATGGTAGTTGTTAGACCTACAGGAGACCTTGCTATTTAATGTTTCTCATAAAAAAATAGCACTATTACACTATCAGTTTTTTAAAGTGTTGTGATAACTGTGCTTCAGTAGAATTCATTGGTTTTATTTTATTTTATGTATTTAACAATATTCTTCTGAGCAAGTTTTCCTCTATCTCACCTGTCAAAGAAGTTCAGACTGAAAGGGGTCTAGATGTCCTGACTCAGCATGAATGAGGGCCCAATCCAGTTGGTATCATTTATTAGATGTAGGACATCAGGTAAGTCCCAAAGCCACATGAAATGCCTCTCATAAACCAGGGTTTCTTAATTGTGGCCCACTGTTGACACATGGACTACTTAATTCTTTGTTGGGATGGCAGGGTGTAGATGGGCACTGCAGGATTTTAGCAGCATCCGACTTCTACCTGCTAGATAGAATCAACCCCTTGTTGTGACATCCCAAAACATGTCCTCCAGACATTGTCACATGTCCCTGAGGTGGGGGGCAAGATAGTAGAGAACTGCTGAGCTAGATGCACGGTGTGACATTAGAAGATTCCTTTGGTGTTAACTGTGATAATGCCTCAATGTCTGATCAATACATCAAGGAGGCCTTTAGTCTGTTGGTTAGGACACTAGATTTTAGTAAATTCAGTGTCAGAAGGGGCTGACCTTACAGCTTGAGAGGCCACCAGGAACTTCCTCTCCGGAGTGTTGGGCCTCACAATGGTAATTCTGACAGGGAGTCTGGGGTGCCCAGCCTTGGTGAACTCATACTGGGGTGAGAAAAGAGAGATCCCATGGATGCATGAGGGTGCTGTCTGACCTGAAAAATGGGTCCAGAGTCCAGGTGAACAGGAGCTGTGGAAATGCCTGTTCAACCTCAGAAGATTCCTGCTTCTTTAGAGCCCAGAAGAGTAAGGACAGCTGGACATCCCGATGCCCTGACCGATGAGGCAGGGCTGCTGGGGTGCCTAAGAGGAAACCGGCCTTTCTTATGTTATTTTTATTTGTTCTTTGTGGTTATACATGACAGCGGAATGTATTTTGACATAGTCTACATACATGGAAGGGGGTCTTTCTTGAATTCTTTGAAGTACAGAAGGGGTGCCCAGAAAACCCCAAACATTAGGAACTGAGGAGCAGCATGAGGAACCGTGGAGGCCAGAGCACTCCTGAGAAAGCAGAGTGCTCATCTGAGATGGTGTCAACAAAAGTGAAGTAGAGGGTAGATTCGGTGACCTATGGAATTGTGAATTCAGTGTTGATGTCAGACAAGCATCTGGATCGATGATTAAACATATGGCTGTCAGCCCTTAGATGCTGAAAGGATGGTTGATAAAAATCACTGTAAGAATGTAAGTGAGAGATGCTTCCTCACTGGTGAGGGTGCTGAGCTACTCTGCCAAGTTGGCGAGGGGTGTCTGCCCAGACCTACTCCACCATGTCGAAGGTTTCCTTAAGATCACGCTGACGTCGGACCCGCGGCTGCCATATAAAGTACTTAGTGTTCCTGAGAGTACACCTTTTACAGCTGTCTTAAAATTTGCAGCAGAAGAATTTAAAGTTCCTGCAGCAACAAGTGCAATTATTACCAATGATGGAATAGGAATAAATCCTGCACAGACTGCTGGAAATGTTTTTCTAAAGCACGGTTCAGAACTTCGAATTATTCCTAGAGATCGTGTTGGAAGTTGTTAATATCTGCTACTTGGAACATACAATTACTTTTCAGAATAAATATTGGTATTTTTGGTTGTTGTAAATGTGAAATCAGGCATTTAATATACTATGAAAACACCAGAAGTCAATGAAACAATGAAAGGTGGACACTTCTGGTCCCTTCTTTGTTCATGATCTTCATGTGCAGAGGAAATGCTTGTGAGTAAAGGGTACCCTACCACAGATGGTCATAGAGTTGTTGATTGCTACCTCCCAACACAAGTAGGGAGTTCATTTGTGAAAAATGATTATCCAACTGTGTTTTTTACCTGGAGGATGATTCCGATAATTCTTTCTGAAAACTTTTGGAAAATTGAAGGTTACTGAACCTTACATATTTGTATTTGAGTTAAAAATGTAAAAGGATATGAGTCATAGATGGCAGTTTACTGGATAGCATCTGACTTACAGACTCATAGTTTGATTCTTAGTGTATAGTTTATGATGACAATAATAGACCTGTCAGTGATGGTTAACTATCTTGATTTTATCATTGAGGTTTTGTACGTTTCAAACTTCATGTGTCATATAAATTTAATTGAGTACCAGAGAGTAAAAAAATATTACTTTTGGTCTAATCTTTATGTATATAAATTCACATCCCACAACAAATAAGTTTTAACAGTCATCTTGCAGAATCCAGTATATGTAATGGTGGAAATTGACAGTGCAGTACAAGCATCCTTTACTGAGTTATGCATTCCTTTATCAATCTTGTGTAGTACTACTTTGGAGAGAGAAGTTCTCTAGAAACCATTGTCCTTTGGAGGATAATATTTCTGAATAACTTAAGAAAAGAGTATGGTTACAGAGAAAATATGAAGATTATAACAAAGTTTAATGATACCAATTGAAAATTTCAATGAATTACACTTATTGAAGAACTGACTTAAAGAAGTGCCAATATTTTTCACCCAAATGGATAAGAAACCAAGAAAGGGAAGATGAGAAAGTCTGGTTGACCAGGCTTTCCCAAGGAGGAAAGCAACAAGTACACAGTGAAGAGGAACAATTGTCACAAAGTGTCACAGAAAGAGCCAGCTGGTTGGACAGAGCTGCAGAGAGTATGTTGGAGAAAACAAAGGGAAAACAAAATACTAGACCAGTCTTAAGTAGCAGAAGGCATTTAGAGAAAGGGGCTTTGTCAACATGTAGATTTCAAAGTACCCCTTATGACAATTCAAAGAACATAATAAAAGATTTTACTTGACCTTACAGAGGATATCAGTATCTGTACATCTTGAAAGATGAAATCAAGGCTTTTAATGATTCAAAATCATTTCTTGACCTGCTATATTTTAAATGATGAACTTATCATGTCATATTACTTCTAGAACTGCAAGTATAGTAGACTTTCAGTAAATACTTGATGAATCATTCATGGATTAAGTCTTAAGAGTTTTTATCTTAGCATGTGTCAGTGTCTTCCCTGGTATAGTTCGTAGGTTTGATGGGGAAGAAATGAATTACAAGAAAATGCAACTGAGTGTCTGGGGCTGTGTCTCAGTGCTAGAGCACTTGCCTATCATGTGTGAGGCACTGGGTTCAATCCTCAGCTCCACATATAAATAAATAAAATAAAGGTCCTTCAGCAACAACAAAAAAAAAAATATTTAAAAAAAAAGAAGAAAATGCAACTGAATCATCTTAAGGGTAACATCAGTAGTTTAAATATTACCAAATATTCACAGATTTGATGAACAGCAGGATTCTGAATTATCAAAGGAAGACTTTTGGCTGAGATAAAAAAAATATGTGTATGTATATATATATATATATATATATATATATATATATATATTGCTAATGTTTGGAATGTTTTTATTTTTATAAAAAAAAAACAAGACAATAATGATCTGATGCTTAAAGGCCCTTGTTTCTTATAATCAAGACTAAGTTAACCAGAAACTTATGAAATCTATTCCCTGAATTTGGAGCTTAGTTTAAATTCTCCTCCATTTTGCTTCTAACGCAAAAACCTGCCTGCTGTTTGCCTAGATAAGTTTATTGTGTTCTGTGCCATAAAGTGATTTATTTAACACTTTTGTTCTTCAGTTTTGAAAATTAGATTATAGTTCTCCAAAACCTTTCATTAAGCAAGGCATTTTGTTACTAAACAATTGTAATCTGTAAGCTCTTTGTTTAAAATGTTTTGAAGTATTGTATTTTAGTTCAAATGTATTAATAGTCCATGATTAATATCTTGTGAAAATACATTCTGTTGTACTGTAAAAAAAAAAAAAGAATGTAAGTGAACAAAGAATGAGTCATGCCAGACTAGCCTCTTTCTTTATGGTTCTGTGCTTCTGATGGCATGAGGGTGCCAGGGGACTCCGCAGATGGCTCTCCACAGGGTGTCTCCTCACATTTCTCACAATATTCTTGAGGAAAGGTTTGGAAATGTGAGCTGGATGACAGCAGGTTGGGCTGCTTTCTGGTGAGTCAAGACCTGTTCCTAAAAGATCTGTTGACTTAAAGTGGGTCTAGAGGGAGTCTTGGTGGCAAATGGAGATGACTCAATGGTCAGAGTGGTAAACATCACCGTGAGATGCCTGTGGAGGAGAACAAACACCACCAACTAAGTGGATTCTAGCTATGTCTGGGATATTGAGGAAGGAAGCCAGTATTACGGAATTGTCTGGACTTAATAATAATGATGATAGCTAACACCTTAAAAATGAACCTGTGTTAGGCATGGTTCTAATCCCTGGGCATGAAGGAGCTTCAGGAATTCCTCCTGATAGCATTATGAAGTAGATTCCATTATTTTCCATATTTCATTGTTGAGGAAACTGAAGCAGAGAAGTGCCAAGGTTAGCAAGTGGTTAGGATGCAGTCCCCGTTAGTGCTGAGATTCTACCAAAGGGTGGGGAAAGAGTGGATAATATGTGCACAGAAGGAAGATGATCACTGTGTGCTAAGTGGCCCAGCAGTCCCCTTCTCTGGGAAACTTTGCCTGCTTCCCAGGTGGGCCTGCTGGCCTCTCCCAGGTACTCGCAAGGCACGTGGTAGAGGGTGCTGTCCCTGCTTCTCTGTGTGGTTGACGGTTTCCTGTTGTGGGTGTCTGCTACCCACTGTAGGCTCATCTCATCAGTCCATGGTCCCTCAGCATTGAGCACAGTGATAATTCATGGGTTTTCCTTATATGTCGATGAGGGAACTGGAAAGGATTTAAGGAGGTTTAAAGTATGAAGGGAAAATGAAAACACCTTGGAGCCATGGAAACTGAGCATTAACCAAGGTATATAGGGCCTGAGTGACAAAATCACAACCTATGACCAAAGGGAGGAAAGACACAGGAGGTTTATTATACCCAAGAAAGTGGTATTGGGGGAACCTGTGGAAAGTCTTTCACTAAACCCTGGATGGTCTGGAGAGGTGGGGACCATGGTCACAGACTCACCTGTCTCACATTCTTCTCCAGTCACGTCAGCCAAGAAGTCTGTGAAGGTGGAATTTCAAGTTCTGTAAAGTGGACTGCTTTCCTTTTCCTTTTAAATTCATAGGAAAAAAAAAAAAACTGACATGGGGGAAACTTGAATGTAGATTGGTAAGTGAAAGAAGTCAGTCCTACAAAAGCTCTGTGCTCTATGATTTCAACTATGTAACCTTCTAGAAAAGGAAAAACCAAAGAGACAGTAAAAAGGTCAGTAGTTTCCAGGGTTGGGGTGCATAGGTTGAGCAGAGAGAAATTTTAGGGCAGTGAAATTATTCTGTATGATACCATAATGGTAGATACATATCATTATACACTTGTCAGAACCTACAGAATGTAGAATGCCAAGAGGCAACCCTAATGTGAACTCTGGAGTTTAACTAATCTTTTTATTTTTTGGCAGGGGAGTAGGGGCATTGCTGGGGATTGAACCCAGGGCCCGTTAGGCACGTGCTCTACCACTCAGCGTGCTCTACATGAGTTTTTCTGGGACATTCTAGATCCAAATCATTAACACCCTGAGATCCAGTGACAATCCTACTCTGAGTTTGGATGTCCCTAACTCCTAGGTTCGCTCTCTGTAAAATTGAACTGACCTGCAAAATAGCTCTCAAACCCGGTCACTCCTCCCCATCTCACTCTAGCAACTTCTCCATTCCCCCTTCCAATGGTTTCCTCTTTTCCCTAAGGGAAACCACTTCCCTCCCTAGCTTGAACCTTGGCCTTTATAAACTGGCTCTCACTGACCTCTGCAGTCCCATCTCTCTGCCCCTCTGCCCAACCACTGCCCCCTTTTCCCTCTTCTCCACCCTGACCCCAATCGGAGGCTCTGAAAGTGCAGGACCAGTCTTCTTCTCCCACACCCAGCCCCATTTCTTCACCCCTGGGCCTGGACATGCAATGTGCCCCCGCCCCCGACTCATCTGGCACTCGCCTTCGATGAGTGTGGCTGCCACCTCCCATGGAAGTGTCCTCTGAGAGTCCACACTGAGGTCAGGTGTCCTGCAGCTCCCAGGTCATAGCTGCCCATTTCCAGTCCTTACTGCCTCCTGGACTGGAGAGCACAGATGGCCTGGCATAGAATATGTAATTATGAAATATGTATTGATGGAAACAAGGTCTAGAAATACTTCTTATCAGTTCCAGGCAGAAAATATAAGTCTCCATTCCTCAGACGCCATCCCATCTCCCTTGCCCAAACTCTACTCATCTGTTAGTGCTTAGGTTTCTTTTTCTAGTGACCTGGATGACCAGCAGGTCAGGGCTCTGTGAGCTGCCAAGTGGCTTGAAGCCCATGGATGAGGTCTCACCATGGTGGGGTGGCTTTGTGGCTTCTCTTCAGGTAGCTGGGCTACTCCTTTGGTCACTTCAAATACTGCATTGCAGGTACCCAGGGACTGGTTTCTAGCCCAGCATGGGGCCAGTGCACTTCCTGCTCTGGCAGTTAAACACCACGCTGACGCACATACTCTGTGTTAAGTTTTATGATTTCAATACCACTGTGCTTGTGCTCAGTACTCACCCTCCCTGACAAGTGACTGCTGCTCTCCAGGGCTCTGTGTCACCTGCTACAACAGGCATCTTGACAGCAGACTTTCCCCTTTATCACCTTGGAAATGCACGGGCATTAACTTTTATGCTTTAAATCCAAAATCGACAAGAAAATGAAGGAAGCAGGTTAGTGATAATCTACAGGGTTGCCTATGGAGATGAGATGAGTCCTTCAGGGTCCTTGGGGGATTTCCAAGCCTGCCCTGCCTCTCCGAGCAGAACTTTGTGTAGTGTTCAGAGAAAGGCTGTGTTAGGAAGGAGGGCACATGCCTAATGGGTAAAGATGGAGAATTTCTATTTGCCTGAAATCTGAGCATACAGAAGCCAGGAATTGGCAAAAGCTCCCAGAGGAACAGGTGTAGCTCATTTCAGTCTGCTTAGGCAACCCCAAGCAAGTTTTACCTGCAAAAACCTTTGATCCTTAAGGGTTCGAGGCAGGTTGGAGACAACTGGGTTTGCACGTGGACATTAATCATTCACATGACACCTCCCTCCCACTCCCAAGGGGGGCAATGACTTGCATGCATCGGTGCCCACTGTGTACTGGGCATTTGACTTAACGTTAGTCCTCCCCACAGCTCGAAGAAGACAGGCAAACCATCTCCAATCCTGCACTTAGGATTTGAGGCCCAGGGAGGTCAATGCCTTGTCCAAGAACACAACCAGGTGAAGGAGGAAGTTTTTGAAGTCAGGTGGTCTGTCCCCTTCCTTGCAAAACCCATGCTCTTGCATGATGCTGTGCAGCCTCTGTGGGAAACAGCTAAAAATGGGGCCTTATGAGGGAGGGTGCTGCCTACCGCTAGACCCAGACTTCCTTATGGAGGAGGGTGGCTCCCTACTGCTAGACCCGCAGTTGGGGAGGAAGGAGTGGGAGAAGGATGGGCCTGGCAGCTGCAGTCCAGGAGCCTCTGCATATGACCCCGCTGGCCTGTGACATGGCCATACACCAGCATTTCTTCAGGAATGCTGTCTGTGCATCGGCTGCTGGACCAGGTGAAATTAGATGGGGAAGGGCCTCAAGATTCCAGACCAGCAAATTACAACCTTGCAATTAAACAAAAGCTACATGGAAATGAAGTGTGAAGATACTCGTGACTTCTGATGTGCTCATGAGAGGGAGCAAATCAGCTAGCGAACACCTACTCTGCTCTTCCTTGGAATGAACACTCAGGTGAACACCCTGGGCTGGCTCGTCGCAGCACCTTCGGCTTCTCATTCACAGCTGCATGTTCCAGACAGCCCTCTCCTGAGGCAGAGAGCACCTGTGTTTGGCAAGGTTCTCTGACACAGTGCTTGGCTGGGGCACAGAGTCACCATGCAGCCAGATCTGTTTGCACGTGGGCGATGCAGGAGAAAGGTGAATCTGCTCCATTACACCCAGGGCCTCCAGGACTTTTTTAAATTTCCTTCCTAATATCTTCTGTTATCCATTCATCATATAATAGCATATTGTTTAATCTCCAGGTGTTGGAGTAGTTTCTGTTTTTTACTCTTTCATTTATTTCTAACTTCAATCCATTATGATCTGATAGAAAACAAGGTAGTGTCTTTATCTTCCTGTATTTGCTAACATTAGCTTTGTGGCATAATACGTGGTCTATTTTAGAGAAGGATCCATGTGCTGCTGAGAAGAAAGTGTATTCACTCTTGGTTGAATGGTATATTCTATAAATGTCTGTTAAGTCTAAATTACTGATTGTGTTATTGAGATCTATGGTTTCTTTGTTCAATTTTTGTTTGGAAGATCTGTCCAGTGGTGAGAGAGAAGTGTTAATATCACCTAGTATTATTGTGTTACGGTCTATTTGGTTTCTAAAATTGAGAAGGATTTCTTTGACATACATGGATGAGTCACTGTTTGGGGCATAGATGTTTATGATTGTTATATCTTGCTGATTTATGCTTTCCTTAAGCATTATGAAATGTCCTTCTTTATCCCTTCTGACTAACTTTGGCTTGAAGTCCACATTATCTGAAATGAGGATGGATACTCCAACTTTTTTGCAGAGTCCATGTGCATGGTATGTTTTTCCCCATACTTTCACCTTTAGTCTATGGGTATCTCTTTTTATGAGTGAGTCTCTTGCAGGAAACATATTGTTGGATCGTTCTTTTTAATTCAATCTGCTAGTCTATGTCTTTTGATTGATGAATTCAGGCCATTAACATTCAGGGTTATTATTGAGATATGATTTGTATTCCCGGTCATTTGGTTCATTTTTTTAAAAATTTTATTTATTTATTTATTTTTTTTGACACAACTTGGTTCCTCCTTTATTTGATAGTTCCTTTAGTATAATTACTCCCTTTGCTGATTTGCTTCTTTGTTTTTTATCTTTTCCTCATGGAATATTTTGCTGACAATGATCTGTAATGCTGGCTTTCTTTTTGTAAATTCTTTTAGCTTTTGTTTATCATGGAATGATTTTATTTCATCGTCAAATTTGAAGGTAAGTTTTGGTGGGTATAAGATTCTTGGTTGGCATCCATTTTCTTTCAGGGATTGAAAAATGTTGTTCCAGGCCCTTCTAGCTTTTAGGGTCTGGATTGAAAAATCTGCTGATATCCATATTGGTTTCCCCCTCAATGTAATTTGGTTCTTTTCTCTCACAGCCTTTAAAATTCTGTCTTTATTTTGTATGTTCGGTATTTTCATTATAATGTGCCTTGGCATGGGTCTGTTGTAATTTTGTGTATTTGGAGTCCTATAAGCCTCTTGAACTTGATTTTCCATTTCATTCTTCAGATTTGGGAAATTTTCTGATATTATTTTATTGAATAGATTGTTCATTCCTTTGGTTTGTTTCTCTAAGCCTTCCTCAATCCCAATAATTCTCAAATTTGGCCTTTTCATGATATCCCATAGTTCTTGGAAATTCTGTTCATGATTTCTTACCATCTTCTCTGTTTGGTCAACTTTTTTTTCAAGGTTAAATATTTTGTCTCAATATCTGAGGTTCTGTCTTCCAAGTGTTCTATCCTATTGGTTGTGCTTTCTATGGAGTTGTTAATTTGGTTTATTGTTTCCTTCATTTCAAGGATTTCTGTTTGGTTTTTTTTCAATATCTCTAACTCTTTATTGAAATGATCTTTTGCTTCCTGTATTTGCTCTTTTAACTGTTGATTGGTTTGATCATTCAATGCCTGCATTTGCTCTTTCATCTCATCATTCAATGGTTGCATTTGCTCTTTCATCTCATCGTTTGCTTCCTCGATCATTTTAATTATGTACATTCTGAACTCCCTTTCTATCATTTCTTCTGCCATGCTGTCTTTGGATTTTAGTGATGTAACATCTACATTTGTTTGGGGCATTTTCTTCCCTTGTTTTCTCATATTTTTCATGTATCAGTGGACCGCTAAGATATTGCAGATTTCCTCTATTGACTTATAATGTCCCTGAAGATTTCTAGTACATCCCCTTTTAGCCTTCAGTAGCCTGAAGTCTTGGAGGAAGTTGATAATGCAGTGCTCCACAAGGAAGCTGTCTCTGTAGGGGTGGTGGCCTTCTGGTGGGTTATATTCCCTGCTCGTGGGCAGAGGTGCCTCCACTTGTTGACCAATGGCCATCCAAAGAGGAACTAGGCTGCGGACTGAGGCAAGGCCTGTTTGGGCCTGTGTCTCTGGTTTTACTGTCTTTGTGGGAAAACCTAACCCAGCAGGGAAGACTCACCCGGTGGGGAGGTCGAACTGGTCAGTTTCCCTCCTAGAGGTTCCCCTCAATCTACAACTACTGCCTGGGCTGGGTTGCCTTCCTCTGCAACGTTCCCAGGGGCCTGGACCGACCTCCTGGGCCTGGGAGCCTCACCCTTCACAGATGAGTCTCCTTAGGCTCCCTCTCCTCAGAGATTCTGCCCGCAGTCCTGGAAACTTCGCTCCACCCTAAGTGTGTCTCTGTGCAGCTCTTCCACCAAGAAGCCTCCTAGGTCCTGGGACCCTGCTCTGCACCTAATCACCTGGCTATGCAGCCCCTTCTCTGAGCTGCCACCTGGAGCCCCATACAGTCACTCCAAGACCCAGAGACCCGCCACACTCCTCTTCCTCCAGACAGTCTCCCAGTGTTCCGACACGGTCACTTGGAGTCCAAGCAACTCACTTCTTGTCTCCTCCTCCCACCCACCACCCGTAGCCCTAGGCAGTCACTCCAAGTCCAAGTGACCAGCCCCGTTCCTCCTCCTCCTCGGGGTAGCCTCCTGGGTGTTCAGGAGTGGTCACTCCGAGACCAAGCGACCCACCGCACTCCTCCTCCGGGCAGGCCCCCATGTTCAGGAGTGTTCGCTTTGAGTACAAACAACTAACCACTCGCCTCCTCCTCTGAGCCGCCACCAGGAGCTCTGATGCAGTCACTCCTAGACCAAGCGACCTGTCATGCTCCTCCTCTTCCTCTGGGCAACCCCCTGCTGTTCAGAAGCGGTCGCTCTGAGTCTAAACAGCTCACCACGCAGCTCCTCCTCAGGCAGCCACCCGGAGCCCCAGTGGTTGCTCTGAGTCCAAGCGCTGTGCTGAGCGGCCTCCTCTACGATGATCCCAGTTGTCCGTGTTCACTGCTCCAGCGGGTGGAGAGGTGTCTCGCCAGGCAACTGTACTTCACAAAGTTCCCTGCGTTCCAGGACTTCCGCCCCAGCCGGGATGCCTTACCTACGGGAGAGACTCACCCAGCGGCTTTGAGTTGGTCCCAAGTCTCTCACTATCTCCTCTTCTGAATCCTGAGTCCTGGAGCAACATGAAATGCAGCCGCCCTCTAGTCCGCCATCTTGAAACCTCCTCTCTTCTTATTCTCTTGATGCTAACTCTCACAGAACAGAATTTTTAAATTTTAGCAAAGTCCAGTTTATCATTTCTTTCATGGATCATGCCCTCCAAGTTGTTTCAAAAAGACATCATGATACCCAGCATCATCTAGATTCTTTTCTTTGTTATAGTTTAGGAATTTTATAATTTTGCATTTTATATTAAGGCCTATGATCCATTTTTAGTTTGCATTTGTGAATAGAACAAGGCATGTGTCTATATTTATTCCCATCACCCCCACTTTGGCACCTGGATGGCTAGATGTTTCAGCACCACATGTTGGAAAGATTATGTGTGCTCCCTGTGTTGTCTTTGCTTCTTTGTTTTTGTTGACCACATTTATGTGGGTCTATTTCTGGGCCCTGTATTCTGTTCAATTGCCTCTTATTTCACCAATAGCACACTCTCTTGACTACTGTAGCCTTATGGTAAGTCTTTGGTTTTTTTTTTTTTTTCTTGGTACCAGGGATTGAACCCAGGGGTACTTAACCACTGAACCACATCCCTAGCCCTTTGTGTCTTTTATTTTGAGACAGGGTCTCACTGAGTTGCTTAGGGCCTCCATAAGTTGCTGAGTCTGACTTTGAACTTGCAATCCTCCTGCCTCATCCTCCCACGCTACTGGGATTACAGGCATGCGTCACCACACCCAGCTTTATGGTAAGTCTTTTGAAGTTGTTCTTCTCCTTCAATTTGCGTTGGATGTTCTGGTTCTTTTGCTTTTCCATAAAAACTTTAAAATCAGTTTATAATCCCTCAAAATAATAATCAGGATTACACTGAGTCTGTGATAAAAGTAGGGAAGAACCAGGAACCAGAGTAACTTGAGTCTTCCTATTCATTAATGTGGAATACGTTTCATTTACATAGTTCTTTGATTTCTTTCATGAAGGTTTTGTGATTTACCTCATGTAAATCTTCTATAAAATTGAAACCTAAGCATGTTATTTGGGGGAAAGCAAATGTAAATGGCACTGTTTTAAATTTCAAATTCCACTTGTTCACTCCTGGTCTATAGGAAAAAGATAGACTTTTGTTTATTAACTTGTGTCTTATAATCATGCTGTAATCACTTATTAATATTAGAATTTTTTTAAAGAATTTTGCTTAATCAATTCTGGATTTTCTACATTGATGATCACATCATCCTTGGAGAAAGATGGTTTTATTTCTTTTCCAAATCTGTACAAGTTTTATTTCCTTTTCTTGACTTACTGCAGTAGTGAGGACTTCCAGAATGAGGTTAAAAAGAAGTGGTGGAAGGGAACCTCCTTGCCTTGTTCCTGATCTTAGTGGGAAAGCCCCAAGTTGTCATCAAGTATGAAGTTAGTTCTAGAATTTCTGTAGCTATTCTTTATCAAGTTGAAGAAGTTCCCCTCTATTCCCATTTTATTGAGTTCTGAATCATGAATCAGTATCAGATTATGGTTGGATTCTTTTTCTGTACCTGTTGATAAGATCATGTACTTTCTTTTTTCAGCCTATTGATTTGATAGATTACTTAATTAATTTTCAAGTGCTGAACCAGCCTTGCATATCTGAATACATCCTACTTGGTCTTGGTGTGTAATTTTTTATACATTTTTGGATTTGATTTGCTAATATTTTGCTGGGGATTTCTACATCTATATTCATGAAAGATATTGATCTGTAGCATTCTTCTAATGTCTGTCAGGTTTTGGTATTAGGGTAATGCTGGGTTCACAGAATGAGTTAGGAAGTATTCCCTCTGCTTCTGCCCCTCACTGTTTCCTCATTCATCAAAGGGAGAAAACAATACTCACTCACTAGAGCAAAGAAGGGGTTTATATCAGGTATTAATCTTGTCTGGCTTATTTTCAGGGATGGGGACCTGTGTTCCAAGCCTGGCCATAAGGTGAGGTTTGGGGAGAAGAAAGCATTTTTCTGATTGCCTGGGATTCCCCAAATTCCTCATACTCCATGAAGGCCTAGACATAAGTGTCTAAACCTGCTAATCCTCTTCCCATTCCCAGGAAAATTATGGTCTAATTAAATTTGAGTGGGTAAGTGTCTCCCTAGCTGGATGTTCCCCATGTGGAGCACAGACATCATGGGGAGCACACTGGCTTTTTGGTCATCACTACAAGGGGACACCAAAGACCCTCTTGGGGACGTGGATGCAGGTTCACTCTTAGGAGACCTGGGAAGCTGATAAGCCTGAAGGGTTTAAGGATGTAGTACTGGGTTTCCTGCCTCACTCTTGGCAATACTGCCTAACTTCTTCTGGGAGATGGACTGCACCATCCTATGGAGAGACGTGGCTTCCCTGTGACACAGTCCGGCAGACTCCCTCTCCATCACAAGGGATTCAGAGCAACCTTCTCCCATCAAAATCACCCCTTTCATATCAACAGTGTGTTGTTTGGAGCATTTTCATTTTCTTAAAGGCAAATAATTCTCCAACTACTTCTGTTCTATGCACACCAAGCTCCCATCTCCACTGTCTGAGCACAGGGAAAGTCAACTAATTCTATTATCTGAGCAAAATGAAGGTAGAATTAAAGTCTAATGCACTTTAAAAAGATTTCTCCTTGAGTTCTTCCGATTTTGCATTATTAGCATCAGAGTACTCCCTTTTGAATACAAAAAATGTCAATTATATTTAGACAATCTGCATTTTAGACTTTCTGGCTTCTTCACTCTTCTTATCTAAGTACAAGAATTATACTCTTTCACTCATTTTAAAATTCATTTATTCAACAAGTATTTTTTGGTTCTACTTGGTCCTGTCTTCAGATGATAGGTAAGCAAATGAATATTTATATGTCTGAGTAAGCCCTCTGCTCTGTCTTCTGAAAAGAAAAATTAGTACCACACTCTCACGTACTCAGGAGTTGGAATGGAGCTCCTAAGCTGCACATCTCCCAAGAGGGTGTGGAAGACACCTGGACCAAAAGGAGCCTGGTGTTCTTTTATCCACAGTAAGACCCAAAATGTACATCAGTACTGGCACCCCAGGTCTACATTTTGGACTACAAAATCAGAGGTAAACCTTTCAAGGAGCTAAAGGCCAGGCCTCCCTGCTTCCTCTGATGTGGGTCATATGTAAACCATTCTGGGTATACTGAAGATTCTCTTGACCCAAGAGGAGGCTGGGAAAGGGTCCTGGCCTGGGGAAGGAAAGAGACAGAACTTCCAGGAATAAGTGTGGTGGGATCATGTGGCCAGTGCCAGTGGGGAGCAACAGAAAAGAAAAAAGGACCAGGAGGAGAAAGGGTTGCAGGTAGGAGTCTCCATCAGGAGAGGACAGGTCACATGGAAATCTTTGAGGTCTCAGTCCCTCCATGTGGATAATGCAAAGTCTCCCCCCACCGAGTCTTCAACTCTACCATGAATGGATTTTTTCTACTAGGATTCTACTACTGCCTGGTGGTTAAAATGCCCTTGAATTGTGGTGGAGGGATTGTTTCCTCATGGAGAATGGCCAAAGGATGCTTTCTTTTGCCTCTGCCACAGTCATAGGCAAGTGACAAATTGCCTGCAATAGCAAATGTGGTGGTGAGAGCTGGAAGGAACTGCCCATCAGCTAAGTGACAGACTGATTTCAAGTCAAGGACCTGCTCATGTCATATAAGATCACAAATCCTCTACCACAGTGGAGATCAATGGGAGACAGAAGAGACATTAACAGTATTGGGGTTGGGGGTACAAGGATGTACTTTAAGTGAATTGTTCTGGGAAATCCCCAATAATGGTGACTTTTAGAATGAAATCTAGAGCAGCCCTATTGCTGGTGGGGACCTAGACCAGTACCTGTGCATCGACTATTTGCTGCAGAGTCCATGGTGAAATAAGAAATCAATTTGGCCTTGTCACAACATCCATGTGTGTTTTCAATTCCTATTTACTTAAATGTAATTGGATAAGAGCCAAACCTAATAATTAAAAATGGGACTTACATTATGTCTTCATCATTTTATTTTTTCTAGAATCCACGTTTATTGTCTATTATACAAGTATTGGGCTGCAGCATATTGGAAAAGACCTCACAACCCTGGTCCTTTCTCTACCGAGATGAGGAATACTGATTCCATCACAGGCACCTATGTGAATGACCAGGACCCAGTCAAGGGCAGTGCTGGAGGAGAGCATGTCAGGCAGAGAGGATGGCACATGTGAAGGTAAGTTGGAGGCACTGAGTGGGGACGTGGATGGTGGTTGTGTGTGACAGGAGAAGGTAAGGCAGCACAGCAACAGGGTCGGAGGCAGATAGGACAGCATGTGTGAGCTCCATGGTGCATGGCAAGAAATTGGGATTTTAACAGAAATGTGAAGAAATGCTGCAAAGAGCAAGGATTGACATATTTTTAAACCCAGCTCCAGCACTATGTGAACAGACTACTGGAGAGCAGGCACAGAGCTGGCAGGGCTGTTAGGAGGCAGCTGCCATGACCTGGAGACATGATGGCCAACACGATGGGAAGCAGAGCGGTGGGACATGGCTTTAATATTCCAGTTTCACTTCTACTCTGGGACTTCTTGTTAGATTGATTTGGGGGCCACTGGTAGAAGAATAAAGATGACTCCCAGATCTCTGACCTGGTTGACTGAGGTGCCATTTGCCAAGTTAGGTGTTTGTTTTGTGGAGGGAAATGGTACTGAATTTGGCTTTGCACTGTTTAGGATTTAGCTGTCAGTAAGAGTCATTCGAGGGTCAATCAAGCAGTTGGAGAAAAGGTCTGGGATAAATTCAGAACTCAGGAGTCATGAACACAGAGATAATATCTACAGCCACAGAGCTGCATGAGCTCCTCTAGGAGAAATGGCAGCAAGATAGGAAAGGGTGCCAGTCCCAATGCTGAGACACCAGAGAGGGCAAAAGAAATGGACAGAGCAGACTGGGGCATTTCCCAGATGCCAAGAGGGGAGACTGTTTTGAGGAAGAGGGAGTGGGTCCTAGCAAACTGAAAAATATGGGAAGAGAAGAATGACAATTGGATTTGGTCACATGGAAGTCACTGGGGACCTTGAGAAAACAACTTCTGTAAGTCACAGCAGGGAATCCACTTGGAGTGAGTTGAGGAGTGAGTGGGTGTAGGAGCTGTGGATGACTCTGGAGAGTTTGTTGCAGTGAAGTAGCAAATGGGCAGCGAGAGGGTTAAGGCTCCCTCTGTCCCCTAGAAGAGCTCTGCTCTTGCCCATACATTGGCGGGAATGGTTCAACATGGAGGAAAAGACTGAGAATACAGGTGCAGGGGACTGAGGGAGGGTAGTCATTGAGAAGATAAAGAAGACATGCTCGCGTGCAGGGGTGAAGGACTGGTCTTTGACAGGTTAGGAGGGAGGAACTAGAGCCCAACACAGGCATGTGGAGATCCATGGCCAAGATGGTGGAAAGATGAGTGAGCTGTTCTCTGAAGGCTCCCATTTTCTGAATGGAGAAGTATGAGGAGGTCATTGTTTAGTGGTGGGTAAGGGAAACTTAGAGCTCACTATTACATGTGATAGTCCCCAACTCATATATATTCCTATGTGCAAAAGGCTTTAAAAATAGACTTGAAGCTGGGCCTGGAGGCACATGCCTCTAACCTCAGCTATTTGTAAGACTGAGGCATAAAGTTTATAAGTTCAAGGACAGCCTGGGCAACTTAGGGAGACACTGTCTCAGAATAAAAATAAAACATGCCTTTTTTTTTTTTTTAAAGTTTGGGATGTAGCTCAGTGGTAGATTGCCCCCAGGCTGAATCCCCAGTACTGCAAAAACAAACAAACAAAATCTTTGAAAGATTTTAAAATAGTCTGTATACCTTATGAATATTTTTTTTGTTGTGGTGATAACTCCTGGGACACATCACATCAGACTCTACCCCTTACAGTATCTTTTTATATAATCTCTATGATTTTTTTTATTGTAAACAAATGGGATACATGTTGTTTCTCTGTTTGTACATGTAAAGGCATACCATTTGTACATGGAGTAAAGGCATACCATTTGTGTTCAGTAGTAGTTCACCATATGCAGTTGGCATCATAAATTTACATACGGTAATATTGTTTGATTCATTCTGTTATTTTTTTCCTCCCCCCAACCCCTCCCACCCCTCTTTCCCCTCTATACAGTCCTTCCTTATGAATATTCACACAACTTATTCAGGGGGAAGAGGATGGAAAATATAGAACATTATAACCTATAGCCTCTAATTAAAAAAAATTTTTTTTTGAGCTACTGAGCCTAAAGTACTTTGACTGGATACTTTCACTTTTACTTACCCCAAAGCTTCACAGAATTCCTGGATGCTTTTCATGTAGGAAGGAGCTGTCCCTTTAGTGTGCCTGCACATCTAAGGTTGTTGGCAGGGGCTGTTAGTTACTCACTACAATCCATGTTCCAATCATCTTTCTGGACGCCCCACTGGTCCACATTACCCAGTTCCCTGTGCTCCTCTAGGTTCTAGTCAATGGGGTGTGAGAAGAAATGATAATTCCTACTTCTACGTCTGACTCATAACCTTTCCATGCTTTTGACTGGCTAGAATGATTTCTCAAAGGGATCTCAGAAGCCATACGAGGAAGAGAACAGAGCCTCTACTGTCCTGTGGGAATGAACAGATGCAATAGAGGCACCAGCAAACCAATAGTCACTCCTTACCACTACATGAAAGTAAACTTCCATTTTGTTTGAGCCACAATCCATTTCTGGGAACCTTCTCACAGTAGTAGTCCACCATATGCAGTTGGCATAGGAGCAAGTAACAATGTGAATCTGCTCTGTGCAAGAGCGAGGCAGGCATTCTTTAGACCTTGGTGTGCATTATTACGGTCAGCACTCACCCTGGGTGCCACATCAATGCTGCATTTGAAATGTCTTAATGACGTATGTCAGTGGTTCTTTGCCCTGGATGCACATTAGAATCACATGGGGAACTTTGTTTCCTTGCTCAGGGCTGGTTTCTGGACTTGGCTAGGTCTTAGGAGGTTCCAGGGTAATTTTAATGGGTAGTCAGAGTTGAGAATCACTATCTTATGCAGTTACAATAGAGAGCTGGGAAAAATCAGCTCCCTTTATTCTCCATCTGCTAAGGATGGCTGACTCTTAATACCAGAATATTGACTTCAACTGGCTTTGAGAAGCATGGGGAAGTGGTTGGAGAGACAGTGATTCTGTGTATCGAAGGCAAGGGCATCATCTCAAGACAGCTTAGCACATCATTGGCAGGTTCTGAGAGGAATCAGGAGTATAGGAACTGTTTCATTCTAATATAAACAGAATCACCCAACCTCTGTCTTCAGGAGTTCTGCTGACTTCTAATAATCAAAACTGGCATTGTGCCAGCTCTCCTTAGTCTGATCTAAGTTTGGGTAATGATTCCAGGAAGCCGTGTGGGACCTTCCAAGCCAAAGTCATAGTTGTTTCAAAGGCTACATCTACAACTTTGCTTTTAGCTCAGGAAAAAAATCAATAAACATTACACAGCACATTACATTTTTCATTTTTGTTTTGTTACAACAACCTAGAAGGCCAATAAATGTGTCCATCAAAGGAAGCAAATGATCACGAGGCTGGAGCTTTGCTTGTTTCCAGGCTGGATGGAACATGGTGTTTACGTGCTCAAGATGTGCTGACAGATCAAATTTAAGATCAATTACCCAGTGGCCCTGAGGGAGGGGCTCTGATCTCCTTCCCATCACAGAGTCCCACATACAGGTAACTATGAAGAAATACAGAACACATCTGATGATACCTGTGAAATTTCAGTGTGAACCACAGACACACACACACACCATAAACACATGAGTCTTTATACAGGAATCATGTCTGGTGGTGTAGCCACCAGAAGCCATGGAGGAGCATGCAGGTGAGGGAAAGGTGTAAACCCATGGTGTACTCTGACTGTCTTTGCAGCAAAGACTGACACTGAAATGAAAAGTTGTCTCATGCTTCTGTGTTCTGATGGGACTTCTCTTCTTTCCCTGCAGTGACTGGAGCACTGGCTACATCAAGGACAGCCTGAACCACACCAGGTGAGAATAAATCACAAGACATCCATGGGGTCAAAATGTCCTGAAGACTGTGAACCTTTTCCCATAAAAATCCGCCTACAGTTGGAATTCTAATGGCAATCAGAGCATCTTCATTTCTTTAAGGAGAGAACAGGGACAGAAGATTAAAAGTGGGGGATGTCTCATAAGGTAAGACAAAAGCCCATAGGTAAAGGAGCATTTAGAGTTGGTCTTTTCTGCCTCTCTCTGGAACCAGCAAATCCTTCCACACTCAGAGATGGTGCTGGAGTTCAATGTTGCCAGTGTATTTTGGGGATCCTCAACCTCTCCCTCCATAAACCTGACCAATTTGGCACACAGAGAAATTGTTATGGAATATTCTGAACTTCAGTTTTTTCTCCCCTAATTTTATTTTTCTAAAATTTTTTGGTGCCTTTTTTTTTGTCTAATAGCAAATCCTACCAGATGAGGCGATATATAATCGAGTAGTCAGTTAATAATAGTGGGAAGTAATTAATCATGATTTGTTCCTAGCCATGGTGTATGTGTATGTGTGTGTGTGTGTGTACATGTGCATACACGATTTTAGGTATGAGTCTAAGTTACACATAGAAAGTAGCTACATTTTATGTTGCTAAAAGTGCTTCAAATATTTGCATGATATAATTAATTTTATCATATTTCTTCTGCAAAATAAAGCGTGGTATTGTGTGGAAAGCATGCTTTTCTGACATCTGAACGAATTTGAGAAATGCTACCTCAGGAGACATAGACAGTGAAAGGAGGGAGAAAGGTCAAAGCCAGCTAGGGGGACAGAAAGGACAAAGTATGAAAGCAAGAGTGTGAGAGAAGAGACACTTAGAAGACACACCTGGGTGGCTTAGTGTGAGACACTGGAGGCAACTTTACACGTAGGGTCAAGTGCACTGCCCTGGGCTCCAACCCTGGCTTGAGCACTGAGTAGCTGTGTGACCTTGGCATTTTACTGTTTAAAATTTTTATTTTCATTTTCCTTCTGAGCTTTGGGTTTCATCATCTATAAAACAGGAACAGGGTACTTACTTGCAGGGCTTTTATAACAATTAGAATTAATATCTATAAATCAATAGGCACCAAATGCTTGGCACAAAAGTGGATGCTCAATCAAAAAGAGATAGTTACTATTTTTAGCTACATTATGGCTCATGAGACAAAAGGCAAGCTGTAATCACAACTATAACATTTAACAAGCATCTACTGTGGGGGCAGCATACATACCTATTTCTCTCGATCCCAGCAACGATCTTGCAGAGCAGGTGTTATTATTGCCTCATTTGTGCAGAAAAGGAAATTGAAGCTCAGAAAGGTGAAGTTCTTTCCCCAAGGTCTCCTGGCGAGTAAATAGCAGAGCTGGACTGGACCATATGTGATGCTGACTGTGAATCATTCACTGAAGTCTTTCGCTGAGACTTGCCATGGGGTTTTAAGGGTACATAAAGGAAATGGAGCATGGGGCCTCTCAACGGCCAGATTTTAGAGCAATGATTTCTTTATTTGCTAAGATATGTATTATGCATAGTGGGGTTAGAGTTTGGAAAAGCCATGAGGCTTATAGAAATGTGAAAAGATGGAGGAATCCTGATAGATGGAGAAGGAGAACCCCTTTTTGGCTCAGCAGACATAGGCTGGGCTAGAGCACAGGTTGGCTTAGGAACAGGGTGTGGGCAGTTCAAAGGATGCTGGTCAACTAGGGTTTGGAAAGATTCAAAGATAGTTCTTTTAACCTGGAAGCAATAAGCACAGGGAACTTAAAGGGGGAAGGCTGCTTCTTCTCAAGGTGGGGAAAGCATGGAATTGGGGTCTCCACCCTCACAAATTCTTACATTGAAGTCCTAATGCCAGGTCCCATGAACGTGACCTTATTTGGAAACAGGGTGTATTGCAGATGGAGAAGATGAAGTCAGACTATAGCAGGGTGGCCCTTCATCCTATATGACTGGGGTCCTTAAAAGAAGAGGCAGAGAGACACAGAGAGGAAATGTATATGTGAAGATACAGACCTAGGGAGAATTCATGTGATGACAGAAAAAAGACCAGAGTGATGCAGCTACAAGCCAAGGTACGCCAAGGGCTGTGGCCACCACCAGGAGCTGGGAAGAGGCCAGGAAAGATTGAGCCTTAGAAGAAGTACAGCCCCGAAGACTTTGGACCTCTACCCTCCAGATCCGGCAGAGAATAAATTTGTTTATTTTATTTTATTGGGCTGAATAGTGTGTTTCATTGTGCCATGTTCACACATGCATAGAACATCACTTGATTAATTTCATTCCCCTCTTTATTTTTTTCCTCCAAAAACTTTTGTTGGAGAAAATATAGCCTCTTTAACAAGTGCTGATGGGAAAACTGGATAAAGTATGTAAAAGATTGCAACTAGATCCCTATCAAACTAGGTGGGCTGTTTTAAGTCACCTAGTTTGTGACACTTTGTTACAGCCACACTTGTAAGCAAATATAGCATGAATCCATCCTTGGCCCAGAAGGTGGAGCCCCAGCCTTTGGGCCAAGTCCACTGGGAAGCAGGAGGGATTCCTAGCTAATGTCAGAACATCTGGAATAACAAAACACCAAGATTTCCATGAAATAAGAAACAATTGTGTCCCTTAAAGTGTTTAACTTGTGAGATATGTAGCAATGGGTGGGGTAAAAACAACACAGGAAGACTGAATCCCAGTCTTGAACCCAAGCACTCCTCAGGGAGATACTAGTTATTCTCTCTGGGAAATGCTAGTTAAAATCAGACTGGGTTTTTTTATGCTCTGGGGAGAGTAGAATCACAGACAGATAATGCAAAGGCCCACAATGTCTTTTAAAACATCGAGCAGTGTGGTTAGGTAAGGTTCCTCTTATATGCTATTTTAGGCATGACTGTCTATAGAATTCTTGGCTTCCCAGTGTCCTACTTTTCTCCCCATCTCAAAAAAGAAAATCTCTGTCAGAGTAAGACATTTATGGTATGAAAATACAGACTGATGTAGGCACAGTTGTGCCCTTGTGATAGCTCGAGATAAGGACTAGTTTTAAAATCTGAATTTCAAAATATTTGGCTGATTTTTAAAATATCCAACCATTTTTCCAGCTTCTTAATGCTTGGATCTATTAAATCCCTTCCCCTGGGTGGAAGAGACAGAGTTAGAAGATGCATTTGGTTCCCATGCATGGAAGAGCAAGCAGACCCGAATGCAAGCAAAGTCTTAGACTTTCCTTCAGAAACCATTTCCGCGGAGACAGATGAGCTCTGGTGAAGCACTGTCTTCTCTAAACACTTCAGAGGACACAGCTTAGAAGCAGGTATGATCTTTTTGCAAAACCCAAAACCAAAAAAAAAGAAACCTCCTCCTGTACAAAAAGAGAAAATGATGATACCCACGGGCATTGTGAGTAGAAGTTTTATTAAAAAAAAAAAAAGATGAATGACATAAGACAAAGATGGGCATGGCCAAGCACTGCCTCCCACCCCAGATGCCTAGTTTCTTTGAGAGAAGAGGCAGAAAATTTGGGAGAAGGGAAGTGGGAGGTGGGGAGGTGAAGGAAACAAGGAAAGGACCCTTAAGAATGACCCCAGACCACATTGCAGATACTGTCCAGTGACTCGAAGTGACTGAGGGAATTTATCACTTTCTGTGTGTCACCTGATCATAAGAAGTTTAATTACTCTGAAATACAAGTCACCTAACTTCCCAGAGAGGGAAGGAGGAAATAAATCCTGCATGCAGGGGGATGGAGATGATATCCTAGAGTTTAAAGACAAATGCAGAGAATTTCCCATTTGTCGTGCTTTTCTCTTTTCTGAGCAGAATGAAGTCACCCTTGGGGCACAAATGAGGGGCTCAAACCACTGGTCCTGGCTTTGCAGTTGCTTAACTCTGCACTTCTTTCAGTGGCTTGACATTTAAGCACCATAAGAAAAAGACTTCAGCTTGCACGTCTGAACTTCCAAAAAATAAGAAGGGATGGAAGGATAACACCAAAATATATTTTGTTGATAACCATGAATCTGGTGAAGGGATGTGTTCCACATCACCTATGCCAAGCAGGGCAGCCTCCCACCTGGGCACAGACCCTGATACAGGTGCCCTGCTCAGGTGAGAGTGGAGTGGAGGGAGTGGACTGCCTGGAGGTGGTCATGATCCTGGCAGGATCCCAGCTTTGAGCACGAGTGTGCAGGGATGGGAGGGACTTCTGGGGTCCTCCTCTGGTGTCCTCTTCCTTTCTTGATTTGGTGGGAGGCACTGTTCAAACCAATGAGGTTGTTAACTCTGTTTGCCTCTTTGTGGGGTCCTAGGACCATAACTGGTTGTTAATAGAAAATAAAATTTTTTGAGTTGTTGAAGCAAAAGAGGGAGGAAAAGAGATTGCTCTTTCAACAACTATGGATGTATAAGAAATTAGCATTTGGGAAAATTAAATCAGATATCTCATACTCTTCTATAAATTCCTGATGGATTATATAAGTAAAGTATAAAATTCAGCCATTAATATCTATGACAGGTAATGAGTATGTATCCTCTCTGGGAACTACAAAAACAGAGGACTTTTAGTATAAATCACTATGGGAAAATCTCAAATTGTGATAGAATTGCATAGTGAATTGAATAATTTCATATATGATTCATAGTAGAAACAAAATATAAAGGGGAAAATTCCAACAAATACAGCAAAGAATTGTGCTCAATTTATAAGGAGCTTTTTTAACTTCATGAAGAAATGTAGAATAGAAAATCTTACAAAAACTACTAACATGTAATTTATAAAAGAAATACAAATGGCTAATTAAAATGTTCAGATGTGTGTTCATCATAGAAATCCAAATGAAAACAGGATGTCATATTTTAATACATTATAGTAGCAAAATTGTGAAAAGAAAGTTATGAAGAAATTCAATTTTTATTGCTAATATATTTCCTTAGGGTCAGTCCCTGGACGGTAATTACCCAATGGACTCAGTTCCAGGGCAGGGATTAGGGCATTGTTTCTGAGCCTGGGAGGTTGGAGGCAGAGATAACCCCACAGAAGAAGACAGGAGCTGGAAGACATGCATGGAATCCAACCTCAGATCATTGTCACTTCATTGCCTTGAAGGTCCCCATAAACCACTTGAAGCTACCGGAATGCTGGAGACTATTTTCCATGGTAATGAGCATTTGTGGAAGGAACAATAATGTTTATAAATCTGGAGTGGTCTTTAGATCTGTTTGAATGTGTGCTTTTTCCCATTTCTTGTCCGTTGGAGTGTGGGTGTGGGGGGCGGTGTATGTGTTGGGATTATTTGACCAAAGAAATTTCCCATGACCATGTCTCATGCTTCCCGGCTCTCTTTTCCTATTACACACAGAAGAACCCAAACCCTAAGGAATGTAATAGGAGGCTCATGTTATGTCCCCTGGGCAATGAATAGTAGCCAGAAAGAGATAGTGAGGTTTCTGCATAATGTTCCAAGGACTTTGAAGGGCACAACTTGACCCTGAAGTGCACAATAAAGTAGGGTCTGTTGGGCCTAAAGAGGAAGGCCAATTCCAAGTTTCTCCTTCAGGTGGCCCCAGACAGGGAGCGAAGTAGTCAGTGTTTCTGATACAGTTGTGGGTGGTAGAGGTCATGGGATAGAGAATAAAAATCTTACACTTGGTCTAAGTGGGGAGATGCTGGGCTTGGCTCCAGTTAATGCTGGAGGAAATCCAGGCTTGTGATGTGCATCTTCTGAATGTGCAAAAGAAGTTGGAGATTTGGATCTTTCAATATTGGTAACTAATTAAGAGCACCAATAACAACATCAACAAAATACTATGTGTCAGTAATATATGTATTTGGGTCCAGACCTTCAAGTTGCAAACTTTGGGATTAGATTGAGTTGTCCCAGAGGAAAATGATTTTGAATTGTGTGCTTTTTCACGGGTGAATCAGGACAGTCCCAAGTGCAGGTTTTGTTAGTGGGGATTCTGAGATAGGAGTGTTATGGGGCGCAACTTAAGAACAGACCGATCACCACTGAGAAGTCCAAATTTGAGCATCTTTATTAAGCTGACTGGTTGACTGTCTCACAAAATGCCACAAAAAGTGGCTATTGGAAGAATAGCCCCAACCACAGGATTATAGGTGTTCTTATACCAAAACTCACATCAGTCATAAGGGTGTTGTTATGATTCAAAATTACAAACTAACATCTTGAAATCAATAGAGGAGGAAGTGGGTCAAAATGACCCTTACCTAGATACAAACTAAAGAATTGTTACTAACATCCACACAATCACCATTCATGTGGTACATTGTTTATGAGCAATAGGAATCAAAAGAGAGCAATTTTTCATTACATAAGAATTGTCATTTTGTATTGCTAAACATGTCATGCTAAGTAACTGATGATGGTACAGAGGCGAGGTGTTCCCATGGGAGAAGTTTATTTCCTACATAACATGGAGTCTCAGAGCAAAATGGAGTCTGTTTAGTCATTTCCTTTAAACTCTGGCCTATAACATTCTCATGGAGTGAGACCTGTCAGCCCATCACAGGAATGGAGGCCCTAACTCCCCTCCTAATCAGGGGACAGGAGTTGCCTCTGACAGTCTTGCAACAGGTCCTAGGTAAGCATACACTCTCTCACAAGAGGGAGCTATGGGATTATATTTCCTCCAGATAAAACTGACAAAACTATGCTATGTACATATATCAATATACCACAGTGAATTCCACCTTTACGTAGGTGTGTGCACATATGTGTGTATATATGCATATTTATATGACTAATTTTAAAAAACAGAAGGAAGACCACTAGAGTATAGGAAAGGGAACAGGGGGAAGGAGGAGCAAAGAGAAAGAGGAAGCACTGGTGTCTGAAATGTATGTATGTATGATTCTGTCAAAACAAACCCAACTATCATGTATAACTTTAATGTATTAATAAAACCATTTAAAACAAAGAAAGTGAGTAGGTTTCCCAAGGAGTGAAAGCTTAGGACCAGTGTGTCTATGGGTCCACCCTCCCGGTGAAGGATAAATCCAGACTTGCCTTCTCCTGTGAAAGTCAAAGTGATGTCTAAGCTTGAGTGCCAGTGACATTTCCTGTACATCCTGGTGTCATCCCAAGATGGGTGTACCTTTCAGTAAAGTGCCTCAAGTGTGTGCATTGTCTAGTGGATGGGCCTCCTGGAACAGCATGCACTAGAATGGCTAGGCTGGCTTGGCTTCTGCATTAGCATCTTTGGACTGTTGTAATCTTAGGCTTAGTGACTTAAAATTAAGGAAATTTATTCTCTTGTAGTTCTGGAGACCAGAAGTCTGCAGAATTCTGTTGGGCTAAAAATCAGGGTATCTGCAGGTTGGTACCTTTTGGAGGCTCAGGGGAGAATTTTTTTCCTTGCCTTTTTCAGTTTCTTCTGGCTGAGCTTTCCTTGAATGTCTGACTTGCTCCAATCTCTGCTTCTATCATTGTACTGCTTTTCCTCTTCTAATGTCAAATCTCCCACTACCTCCCTCTAAGGAGAATTATTTGTGATCACATCTAGGACCCACTTATATAATTAAGAATAAACTTCTACTTCAAAACCCTTAGGTTACATTGACTCAGTCCCCTTTGCCATGTAAGATAGCATGAGCAGTGTATTAGTTAGCTTTAGATTACAGTAACAAATACCTGGGATAATCATGTTCTAAAGAGGAAAGGCTTATTTTGATTCAGATTTGAAAGTTCCAGTCCATGATCAATTGATTTCATTACTTTGGGACTTCTAGTGAGACAGTGAATCATGGCAGCAACACATGGCAGAACTGCTCATCTCATGGCTGAGAAGCCAATAAGAGAAAGAGAAAGATGCTGGGTCCCATTACCCCCTTCCACAGTACAATCCCAATAGATAGAAGCCCTTTCACTAGGCTGCAACTCTTAAGTGTTCCACCAACTTCCAACAGTGCCATGGGCTGGAGATGAAGCCTTGAACACATGGGCCATTGGAGGACACTTATCTATAACATAGCAGAAAGCTCCTATGAATTAGGACCCAGATATCTTTGTGGCCATATATGGCCTACTGCCATGGCCATTAATTCAGAAAGTGGAGTGAGGTGATGGGTGTTTGAGAAAAGACAAACACACAGAGAGAGAAGGCTGAGACCAGGTGGGACACCATCTTAGAGGAGGAGCTGTGACCCAGAATTAGCTCAGTAGGTTTATTATATAGGTTTTATCATCAAATGGTTATTTGTGAAAAGTTCTGCTAAGCAGGAAATCTGAAGGACACAGCACTGGTGAGACTTTAGGGTTATCTTCTTGTGCTCAGAATTCTCTGTCCCTGGAGGCTGGTGTCTGAGATCCAGGTCCAGACTGATATAACTCCATGCCTTCGCACAGAGTTGCCTCAGGCCAGGCATCACCATAGCAACTGGGCAATCTTGACTTGCACATTGAACAGGAGGTTCCTGGCACCAACACAACCACGAGGCAGTCAGAGATCATGAGCCAACTCACTGCTCTCCATAGCCTACCATAACTTTGTTAATTTTATGGATTCAGGGGTAAAGGGAGGTATTTATCAGGTGGATATGGATGGTCTTTACCTGTGGCTAATGGCAAGCATAGAGAGACCCACAGCCCAAGGGCCAGAGAAGACCTTAGGAGTGAGAATTATCACACTACTCCCCCTGAATGCTCCTGCCTGGTGATGTTCACATTTTGGGAAGGGAAAAGAACAGGGTCCAGTAATACCTGGTCACTGTATGTGTTCCTGTCTGCCCCAGGAGAGTATTTTTGTTTTCTTCAGGCTGATAGTGAATGTTTAAAAAACATTGTTCTGGTTTCTCTGAGAGAGGCTTCTCAGAGCTCCTAACTGTTTCCTCTAATAGGTTGGTTTCTGCTTTTGACATTTTCACAGACAGAACTTTCTTGATTACCAGGCAAGTTTTAGCATTTGGATCAGATGATCATATGAGAATCTAGCTATATGTCCTTGTCATCTGTGAGACTTCTCTCATCCTCATTCCTCTAATTCATTTCTGTATTATTTAATTTTCTCACCTCTGAACTTTTTGCTCTGATGTCCTAGGCCATACCCTCCTCTCCAACACAAGTTCACTTATCAGCCTCCTGCTTTGTGACCTTGTCTGTGTGTTGAGAGCTGACACTTGCTACCTTGAGCCTTTGCCTCATGGCAATCCACATGATTTACCTTAAGAAGTTCTTTCTGCCCTGTAGGCAAGCGTGTTTTAAATGTGAAAATATAGGCATAAACTCATTCAACACTTATTCAACAAATGTTTATTAAACATTGCCATAGACCTAACATTTTGTGAGTCCTAAGAGAATAAAGATGAATGAGGCTTGAAGGAATTTATTATACAAAAATAAAATAGCTGACACTTATTTGATGTTTAGTAGGTGCTAAGGAAAGCACATTTTAAACGTATTTCATTGAGTCCTCACAATGACCCCATGAAGTATGTATTTTTAATCCCATTTATATACAAAAAAGAAAAACACAAGAAGTATAAGCAACTTGCCAGTTTGACTTATCTCATGGGTGGGATTTGTGGGACTGTAGTCTCCACAGTCTGACTGAGAGGCCCTGTAACAATTCAGAGTTCAAATCTGAACTCAGAATGCATGTGATTCAGGATATATGTTTCCTGATTCTCTTGCATATCCCCTGTTCAATGGCTTTCCTGGAATTGGAAGGGAGTTCTTAGAAATTAGGACAAAGAGAAGCCATTGTTCTCATATGCCTTGCTTCGACAGGTCAAAACCACTGCATTTCTTTTGGAAAGCAATCTGGCAGTATACACCAAGATACTTTAAAACTTTAAACCTAATTATAGCCCTTCTGGGAATTACTAGGAAGAAAGAACCAAAAATATGGGAAAAGCTTTATGCCTGAGGATGCTCTTTGAAACATTCTAAAGAGAAATAGAAAAAGTACTTACAGGGCATTCAGTTGTGCAAAGGAAATGTAACTTTCCTTTTCTTCTGCGAGCTGCCTAATCTTCCTCGTGAGTGCTCAGCCTGCCATGACCCCTGCGCCCCTCCACACCACAGGCCAAAGAAGAGATCTAAATGTATCTCATCTGCTTAGGTGAGCTTGGATTTTTTGCACTAAGTTCTCAGTTTTCACCCTCTTGCCCCTCGCCTGGGTCCTCACCAAGTTAATGTGTGTTGGGACAGTATGAATGTGCCCTCCTGACCGTGAGAAGAACTTGCAGGCACTTGCAGAGGTCTTTGTTCTCTCTTCTGCCTCCCCTGTCCATGGCCCTTTCCTTGACCAGTCTCTGATGACTTTCCTTGATCAGATGCTGAAATTCTGGGTGATGAATCCATGGCAGGCCAGGACCGAGGGCCTCTGTCACTCCCACCTCAGTTTAGGCTAGAGCTGTGGAGCATCTGAGCTCTTGTGCTGATCCCCTAACCCTTCAGTCCTTGGTGTGGCTACAGCTTGCCCTGTAGCCCTCAGCCTCAAAGCCACTCAGCTTTGTGTGAGTGAGCTTCTGGAAGTTGCCCATGCTGTCTCAAGGGCCTCCTTCCCTGTCCAGGACATGCAAGAGCACCTGCCTTTTGCTTTCTATTCATAATTACTAACTTAGCTAGGCTGTCTCTCTGCTGGCCCTGTGGCAGTCCCAGGTTATGACTGTGGCACCTGGTGGGTCACTACCCTGAGAAACTAGGGGAGCCAGGTTGACCTCCCTCTTGCCTTTATCTTTTCCCTCTGCAGTGCACCCTAGCTTAGGGTGGTAGAATTTTGAATAGTATTTTTTCTTTTAAAGTTTGATTCTAAATATGATCATAATACTTTGAATAGATCATGAGAACTGGGTGATATTAAAACTGCAGTTTATGGAAAAAACCTGTTTGTATCCCTAATTAAAGGCAGGGGTGTCTTGTGCTGTCTCTGAGTTCAGGTAGTCAGGCAGCACAGAATGTGCAGTTGAGACCACCTTGGGTGGGACAGTCATCATAGGTGGTAAAGGAGACGTGACCTAGAGACACCCTGGTCCTCTCAGCCATCTCCCCTCTGTCCCTGTTCTTTCTCACTTGGAAACAGACCCACTATCCCTTGGTCATATGAGAAAGTGAAGGACGTGCAGGAACGTGTAGTCCTCAGGGTTGTTTACCACTCAGTGGTAAACAGCACTTGGCTTTTTAGGAAATGAAAAATTTTAATGTTTGAGAAAGGGATTTATAAGATTAGTTGAGAGAGGAATGCAGAGTACAGTGGCATTTGGTAAGAAAATGGCTTACTTAGGATTCTCTCAGCAGACTGATTGGTTCCCTGGGAAGAGGAGTTCTCAGCAAGACCCTGGTTCCAAGGTACAGCCTCCCTCTGGGTCTTCCCTATAATGGAATTAGGTAGATATTTACATTGATCTTCTTATCTATTATTTAATGGGCCCCCTAGTGAAGTCCTCCATTGCCTTTTCACAGTTTTAGTCATTTCTTGTATTTAATTCAGTGACAGCATTGTAAAACCATCCAACAAGAAATGGCTATAATATGTTTTGCAGACATCAGAAATTCCCTGAGGAGAGTTAATGGGAGAGAACATAATAAACCTTTTTGTGAAGAATAAGATGTGGATTATATTTTATCTTAACAGTTTTCAACAAAGCCCCTGGAGGTTGTTTTTATGTGAGTTGAAGTTTTTCATTAAAGTAGAGGTCTTTTTTTTATTTGAAACATTTTTTGTCTTAAATATTTTTTAAATTTATTTTTATTGTAAACGAATGGGATACATGTTGTTTCTGTTTGTACATGGAGTAACAGCATACCATTTGCATAATCATACATTTACATAGGGTAATGGTGTTTGATTGATTCTGTTATTTTTTCCTTCCCCCCCACCCCTCCCACCCCTCTTTTCCCTCTATACAGTCTCTCCTTGTGGCGTGCGAGACCCGTGCCCCAGGGTTATGCCACATGCATCCAAAGATGGCAACTGGCAGAGAGACAAACAGCGTGCTGAATGCGCCTTGAGAAAAACAGGAAGCGTTTACCATTGGCTGTGTGATAATTAGTTCAGCTGCCTAGCACGTGGACAGATATATCTTACATGTGTGCTTGAGCTTGTGATTGCTTGACCTTTAATAGGATTGGATGGACATATCTGCTTACAATTCCATATGCATGAGACTGCTTATATATTGAGGGTGTTATCCGAGTAAAGCGGAAGCTGCTTCATGAACTTCTGAAGAGTACGTGTAGTTTGTCCTGCTGGTCCTCGGCAAGCGGCAAGTGGTGGCAAGTGGAACCTCCTTCCTCCATTCTGGCTCCCCTATCACTCCCATTATGTGTCATCATCTGCTTATCAGTGAGATCATTCATCCTTTGGTTTTTTGAGATTGGCTTATCTCAATTAGCATGATATTCTCCAATTTCATCCATTTGCCTGCAAATACCATAATATTACTATACTTCATAGCTGAGTAATATTCCATTGTATATATATACACCACAGTTTCTTTATCCACTCATCAATTGAAGGACATCTAGGTTGGTTCCACAATCTGGCTATTGTGAATTGAGCAGCTATGAGCTTTGATGGGGCTGTATCTCTGTAGTATGCTGATTTTAAGTCCTTTGGGTATAGGCCAAGGAGTGGGATAGCTGGGTCAAATGGTTGTTCCATTCCAAGCTTTCTGAGGAATCTCCACACTGTTTTCCACAGTGTCTGCACTAATTTGCAGCCCCACCAGTAATGTACGAGTGTACCTTATTCCCCACATCATCTCCAACACCTATTGTTGCTTGTATTCTTGATAATCACCATTCTAAATGGGGTGAGATGGAATCTTAGGGTGGTTTTGATTTGCATTTCTCTTATTACTAGAGATGTTGAACATGTTTTTATATATCTGTTGATTACTTGTAGATCTTCTTCTGTGAAGTGTCTGATCATTTTCTTAGCCCATTTGTTGATTGGGTTATTTGTATTCTTGGTGTACAGCTCTTGACTTCTTTGTATATTCTGGAAATTAGTGCTTTATCTGACATATGAGTGGCAAACATTTTCTCCCACTCTGTAGGTTCTCTGTTCACATTGATGATAGTTTCCTTGGCTGAGAGAAAGCTTTTTAGTTTGAATCTATCCCAGTTATTGATTCTTGCTTTTATTTCTTGTGCTATGGGAGTCCTGTTAAGGAAGTCTGATCAAGAGCCGATTTTTTCTTCTATAAGATGAAGGGTCTCTGGTATGATTCCGAGGTCCTTGATCCATTTTGAGTTGAGTTTTGTGCAGGGTGAGAGATAGGGGTTTAGTTTCATCCTGCTGCATATGGATTTCCAGTTTTCCCAGCACCACTGGTTGAAGAGGCTATCTTTTCTCCATTGCATATTTTTGGCACCTTTGTCTAGTGTGAGAAAATTGTATTTATTTGGGTTTGTGTCCATGTACTCTATTCTGTACCAATGATCTACCTGTCTATTTTGGTACCAATACCACGCCATTTTTGTTACTATTGCTTTGTAGTATAGTAGAATTTCTGGTATTGTGATACCCCTTATTTCATTCTTCCTGCTAAGGATTGCTTTAGCTATTCTGGGTTTCTTATTCTTCCAGATGAATTTCATGATTGCTTGCTCTATTTCTCTAAGGTATATCATTGAGATTTTAATTGGAATTGCATTGAATCTGTATAGCACTTTTGGTAGTATGGCATTTTGACAATATTAATTCTTCCTATCCAAGAACATGGGAGATCTTTCCATCTTCTAAGGTCTTCCTCAATTTCTTTCTTCAATGCTTTGTAGTTTTCATTGTAGAGATCTTTTACCTCTTTTGTGAGATTGATTCCCAAGTATTTTATTTTTTTTGAGACTATTGCAAATGGAGTTGTTTTCCTCATCTCCCTTTCAGATGTTTTATCACTTGTGTATAAAAATGCTATAGATTTGTGCATGTTGATTTTAGAGCCTGCTATTTTGGTGAATTCATTGATGAGGTCTAGAAGTTTTCTGGGGGAGTTTTTTTTGGATCCTCTAAATATAGAATCATGTCATCAGCAAATAGTGACAGCTTAAGTTCCTCTTTTCCTATTCATATCCCTTTAATTTCTTTGGTCTGTCTAATTGCTCTGGCTAGATTTTCAAGGACAATGTTGAATAGAAGTGGTGAAAGAGGACATCCCTGTCTTTTTCTGGGTTTAAAGGGAATGCTTTCAGTTTTTCTCCATTAAGAATGATGTTGGCCATGGGCTTAGCATAAATATCCCTTACAATGTTCAGGTGTGTTCCTACTCTCCCTATATTTTCTAGTGTTTTGAGCATGAAGGGGTGTTGTATTTTGTCGAACCCTTTTTCTGCTTCAATCAATATAACCATATGATTCTTATCCTTAAGTCTATTGACATGATTACGTTTATTGATTTATGGATGTTAAACCATTCTTGCATTCCAGGGATGAATCCCACTTGATCGTGGTGCACGATTTTCTTAATATGTTTTTGGATATGGTTTGCCAATATTTTGTTAAGAATCTTTGCATCTGTGTTCAAAAAGGATATTGGTCTAAAATTTTCTTTCCTTGATGTGTCTTTTCCTGGTTTGGGTATGAGGATGATATTAGCTTCATAGAATGAGTTTGGTAGGGTACCCTCCTTTTCTATTTCCTGGAATACTTTGAGAAGTATTGGAATGAGTTCTTTGAAGGTCTTGTAGAACCCGGCTGAGAATCTGTCTGGTCCTGGGCTTTTCTTTGATGGTAGGTTTTTTTGTTTGTTTGTTTGTTTGTTTTAGGTTTCTTTTTTTTATTGTAAACAAATGGGATACATGTTGTTTCTCTGTTTGTACATAGAGTAAAGGCATACAATTTGTGTAATCATAAATTTACATAGGGTGATGTTGGTTGATTCATTCTGTTATTTTTCCCCTTCCCCCCACACCTCCCATCCCTGTTTTCCCTCTATACAGTCCTTCCTTCCCCCATTCTTGCCCCCCTCCCTAACCCTCACTCTAAACCTAAAACTAACCCCTCCCACGCCCCATTATGTATCATCATCCACTTATCAGCGAGATCATTCTTCCTTTGGTTTTTTGAGATTGGATTATCTCACTTAGCATGATATTCTCCAATTTCGTCCATTTGCCTGCAAATGCCATAATTTTATCATTCTTTATGGCTGAGTAATATTCCATTGTATATATATGCCACAGTTTCTTTAGCCATTCATCAACTGAAGGGCATCAAGGTTGGTTCCACAAGCTGGCTATGGTGAATTGAGCAGCTATGAACATTGATGTGGCTGTATCTCTGTAGTATGCTGATTGTAAGTCCTTTGGGTATAGGCCAAGGAGTGGGATAGCTGGGTCAAATGGTAGCTCCATTCCAAGTTTTCTAAGGAATCTCCATACTGCCTTCCAGAGTGGCTGCACTAATTTGCAACCCCACCAGCAATGTATGAGTGTACCTTTCTCCCCACATCCTCGTCAACACCTGTTGTTGCTTGTATTCTTGATAATCGCCATTCTGATTGGGGTGAGATGGAATCTAAGGGTGGTTTTGATTTGCATTTCTCTTATTACTAGAGATGTTGAACATTTTTCCATGTGTTTGCTGATTGTTTGTAGGTCTTCTGTGAAGTGTCTATTCATTTCCTTAGCCCATTTGTTGATTGGGTTATTTGTAGTCTTGGTGTTGAGTTTTTTGAGTTCTTTATAGATTCTGGAGATTAGTGCTCTATCTGAAGTATGATTGGCAAAGATTTTCTCCCACTCTGTAGGGTCTTTCTTCACATTGCTGATAGTTTCCTTTGCTGAGAGAAAGCTTTTTAGTTTGAATCTATCCCAGTTATTGATCCTTGCTTTTATTTCTTGTGCTATGGGAGTCCTGTTGAGGAAGTCTGGTCCTAAGCTGACATGTTGAAGATCTGGACCTACTTTTTCTTCTATAAGATGCAGGGTCTCTGGTCTGATTCCAAGGTCCTTAATCCATTTTGAGTTTAGTTTCGTGCACGGTGAGAGATATGGGTTTAGTTTCATTCTGTTGCATATGGATTTCCAATTTTCTTAGCACCATTTGTTGAAGAGGCTATCTTTTCTCCATTGCATATTTTTGGCCCCTTTGTCTAGTATGAGAAAATTGTATTTATTTGGGTTTGTGTCCATGTCCTCTATTCTGTACCATTGATTGACCTGTCTATTTTGGTACCAATACCATGCCGTTTTTCTTACTATTGCTTTGTAGTAGAGTTGAAGATCTGGTATTGCGATACCCCCTGCTTCACTCTTTCTGCCGAGGATTGCTTTAGCTATTCTGGGTTTTTTATTCTTCCAGATGAATTTCATAATTTCTTGCTCTATTTCTGTAAGGTACATCATTGGGATTTTAATTGGAATTGCATTGAATCTGTATAGCACTTTTGGTAGTATGGCCATTTTGACAATACTAATTCTGCCTATCCAGGAACATGGGAGATCTTTCCATCTTCTAAGGTGTTCTTTAATTTCTTTCTTTAGTGTTCTGTAGTTCTCATTGTAGAGGTCTTTCACCTCTTTTGTGAGATTGATTCCCAAGTATTTTATTTTTTTCGAGGCTATTGTGAATGGGTTAGTTTTGCTAACTTTTCTTTCTGAAGATTCATCACTTATTTATAAAAATGCATTAGATTTATGAGCATTGATCTTATATCCCGCTACTTTACTAAATTCACTTATGAGTTCTAAGAGTTTTCTGGTGGAATTTCCTGGTTCCTCTAGGTATATAATCATATCATCGCAAATAGGGATAGTTTGAGTTCTTCTTTTCCTATTCGTATCCCTTTAATTTCTTTGGTCTGTCTAATTGCTCTGGCTAGAGTTTCAAGGACGATATTGAATAGGAGTGGTGAGAGAGGGCATCCCTGCCTTGTTCTAGATTTTAGTGGGAATGCTTTCAGTTTTTCACCATTAAGAATGATATTAGCCATGGGCTTAGCATAGATGGCCTTTACAATGTTAAGGCCTATTTATTCTACTATCCCTATTTATTCTAGTGTTTTGAGCATGAAGGGGTGCTGTATTTTATCAAATGCTTTTTCTGCATCTATTGAAATAATCATGTGATTCTTGACTTTAAGTCTATTGATATGGTGAATTACATTTATTGATTTCCTGATGTTGAACCAACCTTGCATCCCTGGGATGAAACCCACTTGATCATGGTGCACTATCTTTTTAATATGTTTTTGTATGCGATTTGCTAAAATTTTGTTGAGTATTTTTGCGGCAATATTCATTAAGGATATTGGTCTGAAATTTTCTTTCCTCGATGTGTCTCTGTCTGCTTTAGGTATCAGTGTGATATTGACTTCATAGAATGAGTTTGGGAGGGTTCTCTCCTCTTCTATTTCATGGAATACTTTGAAAAGTATTGGAATGAGCTCTTCTTTAAAGGTTTTGTAGAATTTGGCTGAGAAACCATCAGGTTCTGGACTTTTCTTTGTTGGTAGGCTTTTGATGACTACTTGTATTTCATTACTTGAAATTGGTCTATTTAAATTGTGTATGTCCTCCTCGTTTAGTTTAGGCAATTCATACGTCTCTAGAACCTTGTTGATATCTTCGAAATTTTCTATTTTGTTGGAGTATAGATTTTCAAAATAGCTTCTAACTATGTTTTGTATTTCAGTCATGTCTGTTGTGATATTTCCTTGTTCATTCCGAATTTTGGTGATTTGGGTTTTCTCTCGTCTTCTCTTTGTTAGTGTGGCTAAAGGTTTATCAATTTTGTTTATTTTTTCGAAGAACCAACTATTTATTTTGTCAATTTTTGTATTGTTTCTTTTGTTTCAATTTCATTGATTTCAGCTCTGAGTTTAACTATTTCCTGTCTTCTACTACTTTTGGTGTTGGTCTGTTCTTCTTTTTCTAGGGTTTTGAGCTGTAGTGTTAGGTCGTTTATTTGTTGAGTTTTGTTTCTTTTATTGAATGCACTCCAAGAAATAAATTTTCCTCTAAGTACTGCTTTCATAGTGTCCCAGAGATTTTGATATGATGTTTCTTTGTTCTCGTTTACCTCTAAGAATTTTTTAATTTCCTTCCTAATATCTTCTGTTATCCATTCATCATACAATAGCATATTGTTTAATCTCCAGGTGTTGAAGTAATTTCTGTTTTTTACTCTTTCATTTATTTCTAATTTCAATCCATTATGATCTGATAAAATACAAGGAAGTGTCTCTATCTTCTTGTATTTGCTAACGTTAGCTTTGTGGCATAATATATGGTCTATTTTGGAGAAAGATCCATGTGCTGCTGAGAAGAAAGTGTATTCACTCTTGGTTGGATAGTATATTCTATAAATGTCTGTTAAGTCTAAATTATTGATTGTGTTATTGAAATCTATGGTTTCTTTGTTCAATTTTTGTTTGGAAGATCTGTCCAGTGGTGAGAGAGGCATGTTAAAATCACCTAGTATTATTGTATTGTGATCTATTTGGTTTCTGAGATTGAGAAGGATTTGTTTGACATACATGGGTGAGTCACTGTTTGGGGCATAGATATTCATGATTTTTATGTCTTGCTGATTTATGGTTCCCTTAAGCAGTATGAAATGTCTTTCTTAATCCTTTCTGACTAATTTTGGCTTGAAGTCCACTTTATGTGAAATGAGGATGGATACCCCAACTTTTTTGCTGGGTCTATGTGCATGGTAAGTTTTTTCCCATCCTTTCACCTTTAGTCTTTGGGTATCTCTTTCCAAGAGATGAGTCTCTTGCAGGCAACATATTGTTGGATCTTTCTTTTTTATCCAATCTGCCAGTCTATGTCTTTTGATTGATGAATTCAGGCCATTAATATTAAGGGTTATTTTTGAGATATGATTTGTATTCCCGGTCATTTGACTCATTTTATTCATTTATTCGTTTATTTTTGACACGACTTGGTTCCTCTTTGAGAGTTCCTTTTGGATAGCTCCTCCCTTTGTTGATTTGCTTCTTTGTTTTTCATCTCTTCTTCATGGAATATTTTGCTGAGAATGTTCTGTAATGCTGGCTTTCTTTTTGTATATTCTTTTAGCTTTTGTTTATCATGGAAGGATTTTATTTCATTGTCAAATCTGAAGGTAAGTTTTGCTGGGTATAAGATTCTTGATTGGCATCCATTTTCTTTTAGGGCTTGAAAACTGTTATTCCAGGCCCTTCTAGCTTTTAAGGTCTGGATTGAAAAATCTGCTGATATCCATATTGGTTTCCCCCTGAATGTAATTTGGTTCTTTTCTCTCACAGCCTTTAAGTTTCTGTCTTTATTTTGTATGTTAGGTATTTTCATTATAATGTGCCTTGGTGTGGGTCTGTTGTAATTTTGTGTATTTGGAGTCCTATAAGCCTCTTGAACTTGATTTTCCATTTCATTCTTCAGATTTGGGAAATTTTCTGAAATTATCTCATTGAGTAGGTTGTTCATTCCTTTGGTTTCTTTCTCTAAGCCTTCCTCAATCCCAATAATTCTCAAAATTGGCCTTTTCATGATATCCCATAGTTCTTGGAAATTCTGTCCATGATTTCTTACCATCTTCTCTGTTTGGTCAACTTCGTTTTTGAGGTTAAATATTTTGTCTTCAATATCTGAGGTTCTGTCTTCCAGGTGTTCTATCCTATTGGTTGTGCTTTCTATGGAGTTCTTAATTTGGTTTATTGTTTCCTTCATTTCAAGGATTTCTGTTTGGTTTTTTTTCAATATCTCTAACTCTTTATTGAAATGGTCTTTTGCTTCCTGTATTTGCTCTTTTAATTGTCGATTGGTGCATTCATTCAATGCCTGCATTTGCTCTTTCATTTCATCATTTTCTTCCCTTATCATGTGAATTATGTACATTCTGAACTCCCTTTCTGACATTTCTTCTGCCATGCTGTCATTGGATTTTATTGATGTAACATCTAGATTTGTTTGAGGCATTTTCTTCTCTTGTTTTCTCATGTCGTTCAGGTATCAGTGGACTGCTGAGATGTTGCAGATTTCCTCTATTGACTTATATTGTCCCTGAAGATTGCTAGTGTATCCCCTCTTATCCTTCAGTAGCCTGAAGTCTTAGAGGAAGTTGATACTGCGGTGCTCCACAAGGAAGCTGCCTCTCTAGGGGTGGTGGTCTTCAGGTGGGGTATATTCCCTGCTAGTGGGCAGAGGTGCCTCTACTTGTAGACCAATGGTCATCCAAAGGGGAACTAGGTTGCGGGCTGAGGCAAGGCCTGTTTGGGCCTGTGTCTCTGGTTTTATCATCCTTGTGGGAAAACCTCACCCAGCGGGGAAGACTCACCTGGTGGGGCGGTCTCGCTGGTCAGTTCCCCTCCTAGGGGTTCCCCTCAGTCCACAACTACCGCCTGGGCAGGGCAGCCTTCCCAGGCAACATTCCCAGGGGCCCAGACCTACCTCGTGGGCCTGGGAGTCTCACCCTTCACAGATGAGTTTCCTTAGGTTGTCCCTCCTCAGAGAAGCTGCCCGCAGTCCTGGAACCTTCGCTCCGCCCCTCAGCTTGTCTCTGTGTAGCTCTTTCAACAAAAGGTGCCTAGGTCCCCGTACCGAACCATGCTTTGCACCTAATCGCCTGGCTATGTGACCCGTTCTCTGAGCAGTCACTTGGAGCCTCATACATATGCTCCAAGCCCCAGTGACCCACCGCACGTCTCTTCCTCCAGGCAGCCACCCGGTGTTCTGTGTGGGCGCTTGGAGACCAAGCAACTCACTGCGCACCTCCACCTCCTCAGGACAGCCACCCTGGATGGTAGATTTTTTAATGGCTTCTTCTATTTCATTGCTTGATATTGATCTGTTTAAATAGTGTATGTCCTCCTGGTTCAGTATGGGAGAAGCGTATGTCTCTAGAAATTTGTCAATGTGTTCGGTAATTTCTATTTTGTTGGAATACAGATTTTCGAAGTAGCTTCTCATTATGTTATGTACCTCAGTAGTGTCTGTCTTGATATTTCCTTTTTCATCTTGAATTTTAGTAATTTGAGTTTTCTCTTTCCTTCTCTTTGTTAGTGTGGCTAAGGGTTTGTCTATTATTTTAACTTTATCAAAGAACCAACATTTTGTTTTGTCAATTTCTTGAATTGTTTCTTTTGTTTCAATTTCATTGATTTCAGCTCTGATTTTATTATTTCCTGTCTTCTACTACTTTTGCTGTTATTCTGTTCTTCTTTATCTAGGGCTTTGAGCTATAATGTTAGGTCATTTAGTTGTTGACTTTTCATTCTTTTCTGGAATGCGCTCCATGCAATGAATTTTCCTCTTAGTACCACTTTCATAGTGTTTCAGAGATTTTGATATGTTGTATTGTCATTCTCATTGACCTCTAAGAATTTTTTTATCTCCTCCCTGATGTTTTCTGTTATCCACGTTTCATTCAATAGCATATTATTTAGTCTCCAGGTGTTAGAGTAATTTCTGTTTTTTATTTTGTCATTGATTTCTACTCTCAGTTCATTGTGATCTGATAGAACACAAGGCAGTATCTCTATTTTTTACATTTCCTAAGGGCTGCTTTGTGGCATAACATATGGTCTATTTTCTAGAAGGTTGCATGTGCTGCTGAGAAGACAGTGAATCTGCTCGTTGATGGATGGAATATTCTATATATGTCTATTAAGTCTACGTTATTGATTGTGTTATTGAGTTCTATGGTTTCTTTTTTTGGTTTTTGCTTAGAAGAACTATCTAGTGGTGACAGTGGTGCATTAAAATCACCCAGAATTATTGTGTTGTGGTCTATTTGATTCCTGAAATTGAGAAGGATTTGTTTTATGTACAGGGATGCATCACTGTTTGGGGCATAAATATTTACTATCATTATGTCTTCCTGATTTATGGTTCCCTTAAGCAGTATGAACTGTCCTTCTTTATCCCTTCTGACTAACTTTGGCTTGAAGTCCACTTCATCTGATATAAGGATGTAAACCCCCGCTTTTTTACTGAGTCCATGTGCATGGTAGGTTTTTTCCCATCCTTTCACCTTTAATCTGTGAATGTCTTTTTCTATGAGATGAAGCTCTTGCAGGCAGCATATTATTGGGTGTTTCTTTTTAATCCATTCTGCCAGTATGTGTCTTTTGATTGATGAGTTTAGGCCATTAATGTTCAGGGTTATTATTACGATGTGATTTGTATTCCCAGTCATTGGGCTTATTTTTGGTTTTTAATTTGGCTTGGTTTCTCCTTTGAGTGGTTTTCTCTAAGGTAGTTCCTCCCTTTGCTGACCTACATTGTTGTTTTTCATTTCCTCTTCATGGAATATTTTGTTGAGAACATTCTGTAGTGCATGCTTTCTATTTGTAAACTCTTTTAACTTTTGTTTATCATGGAAGAATTTTATTTCATCCTCAAATCTGAAGGTTAGTTTTGCTGGGTATAGGATTCTTCGTTGGCAACCATTTTCTTTCAGAGCTTGAAATATGTCGTTCCAGGCCCTTCTAGCTTTTAGAGTCTGGGTTGAGAAGTTGGCTGCTATCTGTATTGGTCTCCCCCTATATGTAATCTGGTGCTTTTCTCTCATGGCCTTCAAAATCCTATCTTTATTTTGAATGTTAGGCATTTTCATTATAATGTGCCTTGGTGTGGATCTGTTGTGATTTTGTGCATTTGGTGTTCTATAAGCCTCTTGTATTTGATTTTCCATTTCATTCTTCAGGTTTCAGAAATTTTCTGATATTATTTCATTGAATAGGTTGTACATTCAATTGGTTTGTATCTCTGTGCCTTCCTCAATCCCAATAATTCTTAAATTTGGTCTTTTCATGTCCTATAGTTCTTGAAGATTCTGTTGATGATTTCTTACCATCTTCTCTGTTTGGGCAACTTTATTTTCAAGTTTAATATTTTGTCTTCATTGTCTGAGGTTCTGTCTTCCAAGTGGTCTAGTCTTTTGGTGATTCTTTCCATTGCGTTTTTTCTTTGGTTTATTGTTTCCTTCATTTCAATGATTTCTGTTTGTTTTTTTTTAATCTCTATCTCTTTGTGGAAATGATCTTTTGCTTCCTGCACGTGCTCTTTCAGCTTATTGGTATTATCATTCATTGCCTGCATTTGCTCTCTTATCTCATCCTTTGCTTCATGAATCATCTTAATCATGTATAAACTGAAGTCCTTTTCTGACCTTCTTCTACCATACTGTCATTGATTTCTAGTAATACAGAATCTAGATTTGTTTGGATCATTTTCTTCCCTTGTTTTTTCATGTTGCCCATGTATCTTCCCCTTTAGTAGTGCAGATCTGGGGTTTTGCAGATTTCCCCCTATAGGCTTATAGTGGCCCTATAGGTTTCCAAAACCTTTTCTTTAAGGGGAGATCAATATTAGCAGTGCCCAATTCAGACACTATGCAATCCTAGACCAATAGCCCCAAGAGGACAATAAAAATATTTTCATAA